>NW_025779665.1:0-56965 GCF_021130785.1 Homalodisca vitripennis | reverse complement strand
GGTTTCATTATATAAAATGTGAAATTTTATGTGTTATTGAAGTAATTTTTACCTTCCATCATATTTTATGCATTTTCAGGTTGAAAATTAAAAGCTGGTATCCAGAATAAAAGTGATTGTTTTCTTTAGTTAAAAAATAAATTTTGTTACAAAAGCTTTAAATGATAATCAAGCTTAAAGTAATATATATATATATATATAATATATATATATATTATATATATATAATATATATATATAAAGTGTATTCGTTAGTGAACTATTAGAGGGACATGGCACGTTTCTTTTAAGCTAAAAGAGATCCCCGAGGTAACATCCGTGGTCATAAAGTAAATAAGACCGCTACTTTTCCGCACCACTACCTCTTCTCACAATTAGTGGTTAAGTGTTGCCCGCGTTAAGTGTGAGTTAGTGGAATGGTACTTATTTGCAACTTTGTTGATGTAAATGTTAATTATGACAATTAGGTATTAACATTGATTTTAAAAGCAGAATAAAATATTATCTGTAAAATTAGTAAAATACACAATTAAATATAAGATTATACAAACAATAATAAATGCTTTATATCCTTTTGTAAATAATCTTATTTATCATGACCAAATTAGACTTGATTCATTATTTTAAATATTTTAGGTAATTATTTATATTTTTTATGAAATAAGCAAGCATATGCAACATCTATAAAGTGTGTCTTATGTTCATGTTAGTCCAAAATCATTATTACTTTATTCATATCTGAAATGAATACAAACTATTGTTAGAAAACTTAGACATGTTTGTACCTATGACAAAAGTAATTTAGGCCATTCAAGGTTATTCAAAATACTAAAACCTTTCAATCAATCAATGAAATTGCATACGTCGCAGTGTGGATATGATATTGGCTGAGCGTCAGCGAATCCTATCACAGGTGGAGCTTAAAATTACATTTTTTTGTCCGTGCTAAAATATATATTTAAAAATAACTTGACCTACTGGCACTATGCATTAAATTAACAATCTCAGTACATGTAAATTTAATATCCGAAAACATACGGAACCATTTTATGGTGTCTTGGTGTATAGACTTTTATTATTTAAAACGTCATGTTACTCAATTTTAATAACGAAAAGTGTGAATATATCACGCAAAAATTATATCTAAAAAAATACTTCTTCAATATACTCAGTAGAGCAAATTGATCAGTAGGCTCACACAATTTCTCTTTCATTTTTGGGGAGGGGGGATTGGAAATGCCTTCTTTTTCGTATTAGTGTCTTTTCGTCTTTTAATAATAAAATTAACTGTAAAAGAAAAACTTTGCATTTAAACTTATCGAAGCCCATCACTGTCACCTGGTGTCGTGGCATACTTCTGCCTTGTTTTACTCAGAAGGCGAAATGAAATTATATATCAGTGGTTATTAAAATGAAAATATCCCCTCAACGAATTACGTTTTACGGTAATACTATGATCAAAATAAAAATAATATTTTCCTTTTTTAGTGATTAAAACAGCGTTCACTCTTCAAAAATCGTGCAAAACAATTTGGACAGTATCTGAATTCTAAGTAATAAACACGCATTGTCTAATTCTACATCTATATACGATGCCTCCTACGAGTAATTAACGTGGCATTATATTCTATCATGCGCTGTTAAGCGTGGTGGAATTTACACCTCTATCTTTCATAGTTGCACTTAAAAACCACTTATTGTACATTAAAAATGCAGAATAATTAAATAAAATAGCATATGTAGTTAGAATTAATTGCATTATGGCCTATTTTGTAAATAACATATTGGTTGAAATGACAGGCGCTAGTTTTGGGCTATCCACATTTTGGTTTTCCTTTGAATAATAAGTGTATTTGAGGATTCTAGTAAAGGCATAATAGTGGGTAAGTTCTTAAAATCACTAGCATGTGAAACAATGCTCTTAGTTACATAACGTTGTCTTAAGAAATAAGAGAATCCAAACTCGATTCATATCAAAATATATTAAACACATTGGTAAGGTTATTAAAAATGACAGCAGCAAAGTTAAAGGGCGCAAAAAATTCAAGCTTTCAATTAAGGAAGTGAGGAGTTTTTGTAGGCACAACTGTAACATAGGTGTTTGGTAGTTCAGTTTAGGGTTATTCGCGTTTTCCAAAGTACCAAAAAGACTGTGTAGGTATCTCAATAAAAAAATAAGAAGAGATAACCTAATTTATGCTATCGCAGACTAGCCTCTGTATATTTATAAGGCTAATAGTTATTTACTTACGCTAATTTAGCTTCGCGAAACAGTACCAATGGAATATTTGCATGACTGCTATTAGTTTACAACACCAAGTATTGCTACAAAATGATATAATCTAATATTATCCATAAACTGTATCTACAGTGAAGTAGTAAACAGAGAATATACTATCTGACCAAGCCTCTAATATTTACTTTTTTGGGCTGAAATAGAGCTTTTTAAACCGTCACGTAATGTTCAATATCAGGTTATATTTATTAACCATCAAATTATATTACATGGACCACGGTTATAAAATAAAATAAACGGTAGAATACTTTGTGCAGTTGAAGCACAATCTCAGCTATAGCAATGTCAGCTATGCCATCTTATTGTGTGCAATATTGGGTCAAATATATTATAATAATTATAATGGTCTACCGTTGGAAATGAATAAATAAAATAAATCTCTCTTCAAATTTAAAGATTCAGATGAATGTTGTTAATATATATTTTTAAAACGATGTTATAAACATTTAGAGTACAATTCTTACAAGTAGGCTGAAAAATGTTATTTTAAGCCTTGCAAATACTCTAAATATAAATTTGAATTCATAAAAAATCGAGTAAAATATACATCCAGTAGAGGCCTAATTGTTATGACGTAGATTTTAGACATGCATACGAATATTACTATACCACGATATTTTACACAACAATTTATGAATATTTTAATTGGTGTCCCCTTGGGTAATTTAAGGTACATAATGATTCCTTATATATATATATATATATATATATATATATATATATATATATATATATATATATACATATATATGTATATATATATATATATATATATGCTTTCATTTGGTATTTTATACATATATAAAATACCTAAACCTTAACGTTTGGTAGTATATCACGATGTTTTAGTGTACTAGCTAAATGATACGAAAAAAGTAACCAAACGAAAAATATCCCATTATCTATATGGTTATAAGGTTTTGAAAGGCATTTGTTTATTTATATATTTTATAGAAGTACTTTCAATAAAATTTTTTACCACATTCCAGAAAAAACTGCTTTATACTGCTGGAATGGTATTTTATTCTCATTAATAAACTGTGGAGCACCATCTTAAGCTGCTTCGATTTGTATACTTTCCTGGTGATCTGTTAATTATTTCAATTTTTTGAGATTAGTAAAATTATATTTAAATATACAAAATATGTGGTGCAAAATTACTTCTAAAATTAGAATAATTGATACATACATTAACGTGTTATTACTTCAAAGGATTCAATTATACATACGTGTCACCGATAAAAAATTTATATAAATAAAATAATAACATAAATCCGTTTAATGTTTTTATTTGTATTATTTTATCTGGATAGTATTTATATTTTTTACGATTAAATTAAATATAATGCTATATTAAAATATCGTATTGTTAGTTTGATTATCTCTCGCTTTAAATCCAAATTTATTTAATTTATAACTATTTATACGTGACTATCAAACTTTAGCGTTTCCTTTTTTATTAAACGATAAATAGCAGATAAATTACTGCGTGTATTCACACTGTTTTAACTCTTGTTTTTATTCAAATACGTAGTATAGCAGAAATAAAGAGTGTTACCTTATTTTATCTATTAATAAAATATAATTAAATATTTAAATTTCATATCGAAATAATTAAAAACATTTATAACTATTAAATTATACGAAACCATTACTAGTAGTATTTATTATTGCCCATTCCGACAGAAGTTGTGAATTGTACAGAAATATAAAAACCTCGGGAATTTTTGTTAGGTGTATTTAAGAAAATAATCGTTATTAATACTTACACTAGATTTTAAATACCTCAGATTTATTTGTGATTGTAAATCTAATCAACCAACATAATTTAGTTTTTAAATAAAAGAAATTTTAAACTGTTTTATATAACTATTGCTTATTGAATGGTATGGTCCAATACAGTTTTCTACTGAATGTAAACTATATATGTCTTTATATAAATGTAGCATCCTATAATGGTATTTCAATGCATGAAGTCCCATTTCTACACCTATCACTTTACAGTGCATTTATTATTTAGCTCACAGGCTCAAAAAGTTTTGGAACAAAAGCTTTACTACTATATAATTAATTATGAAGTTCAAATCAAACTTACTTACATATCATTATTATTTTCAGGATTGATATAAACAATCTAGGAACATTACAATGCGGGAACAAATGCACACACCTATTGAATACTATTTTGTATTTCATACTTGTACTGACAGCAAATAAATTATAATTTGTGACAATCTAATTTTTTCTTGTAAATGCTTTATCAAATCATAGTTTCAAAAAGTTGTGAAACAGTAGTAGGAAACACTATGCACACTATGTTTAAAACAGTTGAAAAACAGCAGCGCAATTAAAATGTTGCAGTAACATTTAACATTCATATCGCTAGATGGATCATATACCTTATTGCCAACATAAAGCTATACCAAATAACTTGAAACATTTACTACTCGCAGTGCAGTTACGTATTGATACTTTCAGTCCAACCCTCGTAAAACTGGTAAATTTTATATTGTTCATCCTTTGTCACAGGTTACAAAGTGACATTTTACGTGAAAAATTGTAATTTTTTATAAAACTTCTTATTCTTAATAATGTCTGATGAAATATTTCCTAAGAAAAAAACATTCTCTTTAAAATAAAAATACAACCAAAAGTATTTATAAACCCGTGTGGATTGGCAGTAACACATAAACATAATAAGGGAGGAAATTTAAAATCTTCTCCATATAATAGAAATTCCACCCACACATTTGTATAGATAAAAGTTTTTTTTATATCGTCTCCATCCTGTGGCTTCTTCTGGTTTCTCTCGATATGAAAATAAATTATTTATCCACATTTTTTTATTTAATAATAGACATGACAAGTTCTGAAGATATTTTTAGTTTAAGTAGTAACAATTATATAAGCCAGGGATAAAATTCAAATTGTATTTTATGTGGTTAAGATTATTTTTTATTAAAGTTTCCTGGATAAATAAGTTTGGCCAGCTAGTTTTAGATACAGTCTATTGAAAACTATCATAATAAATATTATTCGATACATTTTTAAGTTTGCATACAGATAAATATAAAAATGAATTAATAATATGTTACAGTGTGCTAACAAGATAAAGGAGACAAAAATATTTTCTTACGTAATTTTCCTCCTTGGATTTGAGTGTTGGACTATAAATCCGCATTCATTTTTGAAACTTTTGGTTTATCTTATCGACAATTTTTATTTAGATAACGCCATCACTGTATTATAAGACGTTTCACAGTTTACTTTAAAAACTGTCTTAAAATTCTATATTAGTATGAAAGTAATACATACGGGGCATGTAGTTAAAGAAGCATGTAAAATAAATGTAAAGTTAAAAAAACGAGTTTTAAATATGTAAGAGATATTTTAAATGAGTATTTTGTGAATGTTTTACTCATTTCATGAAATAAAATACTATATTTCAAACATTAGTTTTCCGATTAACTATTTGAAATCATCGATGACACATTTTCAATATACATTATTTTTCTCTTTGATGTCCGTACTGTTATAACTTTGCTGTTTTAAAGACATACAGATTAAACATATAACAATATTATTTATTCGTATTCTAGCAAGGAATAGAAAAACCAGATAATTGTTGGTTATTTGTTTTCCCCGATTATGAGACGTTCGGGCGAAACAAAGTGTCATGTAAAGAAAATTTGTAACATAAACCAATAAACCAGTTGTATTATTTTTGCTCTATAGGGTAAAATTAAAATAAAACTACAAAATGCAACATATGAATAATAAAAATAAAACTTTCCGCTTTTAGACATAAAATATATTAGAGTTGCCATTACGTAGTGGCTTATAACACATCGTGTTTTATTTGTAACAGTAATGGTGAGCAGTTATGACATTTTGCGGCGAGCAATATGACGTGTAACGTTTTAACAGCAATATCCGATATTGTATATGACTGTACATAAAATGCACGGGAAACGCAATGATGTAATTTAAACGATTGAAAGCTTTTTAAACCAAAATAACTACGCTCTAATACAGAGATAAGTAAAATCTAGAACATGAATGCTGGAATCTGGAGAACAAAAATAAACCATTGCCTTTTGTTTTGTATTTTACTTCGTAGAAGTTCTTGTCTCTTACACCAATTCAAATTTTCTTCAAGGTCTTCAAATCAGTGGTCATTTAAAATTGTCTAGTATCTGAAACAGTACACTTTTCTAACTATATAAAGAAAATATGACGAAATCAATTAAATATAATGACACACCACATCTCTTAGATTATAGTTTTATGTATTTATATTATGACTTACATGTAGGTATAGATTTTTACACCTCTAACTAATGATTATTCGTCAAAATAATCCTTTTTAAGTAGAAAGGAAAATTTTATTCAAAAATTAACGTACACAGATGAAATATTTTCTGAGATATCCTTTGTGTTTTAGGTTGCGTGTCTTACTATAACACATTATACATGACAAACGACTATACTCAGGACCACTTTCAACAGAAAACTACAATAAAGAACTAAATTAGATAAGAAGTATCGCTATGTTTAATGGTTACACTACAAAATTGATTGACAATAAGGTAAAAAAAGCATTGAAAAGAAGAACTAGAAATCATAAGACAACATTAAGGCTACCTCAAGACACAAAACAAGAATATATTTGCACAAATACAGCACTTTCTCGAACAAAAATATACACATTTTGGGAACAAGCAACAAACTATGCCAAATTGTAGGAAACCCTAAAGACAAAATTTCAAAAGACAATACATCGAGAATTTATGAAATTGGATGCGATGACTGTGACAAAATTTATATTGGACAAACAAAAAGAACAATAAAAACGCGATTTAAAGAGCATTTATTGCACACAAAATATGGAAGAGTTGAAAAATCTGCTGTAGCTAAGCACTGCATCCAATCAGGACACAGAACGTCAATTCAAAATCTAAAATTAATAAAAGAAGTAACAAAACCAATGAACTTATACGCTTGGGAAACACTACACATAAAAATAAATAAAGAAAAAGCTCATGAACAATGAAAAGGGCCCTATTGAAAATTCCAGTCTTCTTTCTTCTCAATTTATTAGAAGATTTCACCGTAGCCATATCTAATTTTCATACTGGCTGAAATATTTCCAAAATCTTTGTATTTAAATATTTACACCATATCGTATTTTAATTGAAATAGAAGTTATGTAAATATTTATTTGTGGAGTTGCCTGATAAGGAAACCTTCGGTTTTGAAAGGCCTCGCACGAAAAATAAATATATTTGAAATGATATTTACTATTTCTATTTATTATTAATCATACTAAAAACCTAGTAGTTATAGGGGTTACATTAAAAAACAGGTATCTTTTTTTCTACAACTTATAAACCACAGAATTGTATAGAAAACTGCTTACCTCGATATAGAAATACTCAGTGTAGGCCTATATATTTAACACAGAGTTAAACTAGAGTACACTATTAAATTGAAGTCAAACTACAAATAAAAAGATGACTAAATGTGTTGCCTCTACAATTGTGATACCTACTAAAAATGTATTGTAATTAAAAAGTTCTTTAAAATATTGGAATAATACACTTGTTTGGTGGTACGCATTCCTTTTTTATATCCTTCAATATCATTTCATAAATTTACGGGACGGGATTAAAAAAGTTTTTTACACTTATCACACTGGTTATTCATAATTTATTATTATGGCACAGAATAATATACCAATTTAAGTTTGTTATATACATATATGTAAACTTATATATATATATATATATATATATATATATATATATATATATATATATATATATATATATATATATATATGTAAGTATATACGAATGGATTAGTACTTAGATGTTCATATTAAAAAGTAGAACAATTTATGGTTTTTGTGAAAAACGTTGTGGAGAAGTAGAATATATAACAAACTTAAATTGGTATACTATTCTATGCCATAATAATAAATTATGAATAACCAGTGTGATAAGTGTTATAAACTTGTTTTAATATAATTAATTTTACAGTCGTATAAAACTAACACACAACGAGTCAATTTAGAAACTACACCTCTGTATACACTTTTCCGGTAATTTCAATTATTTCTATTTTTAAAGTGAAGGAATATTTTGACAAACTAGACAAAGTGATATTTATATATTAATATATAAACTTGGATATCATGAACGTTTGTTATACGTCAAAAATAGAATAGAATCTACACAAAAGAAGTTACGTGAATTAGCTTTTATCAATGAAACTTTTTAAACCCATTTACAACTTTGGTTGCAATCCTAAGCAATATTAAGAGTACTTTAACATCTGTAATGTTCTTTAGTTTTCTTTCAGCAGTAGCAATAAACCTAAAAGTGCAATTCTTTTACATTACTTTTTCTGTAGTTCAGATATTGCCCTCAGCGGGATCATTGCAACACCTATTCCTGACTGGATAAGCACTGTTAAGAATGCAATAATACTTGTGTCACTGGAAAGATAAATATTAATTAATAGACGAAACACTACGAGAAATGCTTTGAAATAATAATAGGAATCACTGAAAATTATTTGAAAGTGTATTAAACTATCTGTGATGTTCTACGCTACTTACAATATCTGTTGATTAAAATTGGGAGATTTTATTAGAATAAGTTAATACTAGAAATTATGTAAAGGTGTAGGAAACAACGATGTATGATTTTTTAAACACAATAGAGGAAATAATATCGATAGAACTTGAAAATAATTATTGAGTAATACCACAACAATCAGTTTAATACATCTTGCGGAACTCCGGTCATACACAGATTAATTCATTAAAAATGATATATACAGGGTGAATATAAAGTCAGGACCCCCCCCTCTACTTTTTTCCATAGGTAATATAAGGAGATATCCTTTGGGTAGTGGTGCAATATGGAAAGGAAGTTTAATTTTATGATATTGAAAATTTTTTGTGTCCCCCAAAAATGTGAAATTTTGGGGGCAACCCAAAAATTTCAAATGTAAAACCCCCATCAAGTGACCACTCATTTTAAAGAGCATGAAAATACTTAAATAGTGGTGAAACACAGAGATTGCTATCTCTTTCCTAATCCGAAATAATAGCCAGTATTACCAGAACAATGTTAATAACTCACCACGTCACAAAGTCAAATTAAATGTTCAAACTGAAGCCTAGGAGGGCTTCTATTTGGCAGTGAGACAAGCGTAGGGTGAATGCCTCTCTGACGTTTTGGAAAGTCTAAGGTGGTATTTGGTTGCAAGAATAAATAATCCTGTTTCTCAAATCTTCAAGGTTTGCTACTGTTGTTTTGTGAATTATGGATTTTATGTGACCCCATAGAAAAAAAGTCCATGGGTGTGTAAGGTCCGGAGATCGTGCAGGTCATTCTATTACACCACGACTACCAATCCACTGACCACGCAGCTGAGTTCCCAGGAAATGTCGTACAGCACGATGATAATGTGGTGGGGCACCATCTTGCTGGAAATAAACGATTTCTTCTTCAAATTCATGTTGATTCTCCCTAATAACAGTATTTATTAGAGGAAAAATTGATTCTTGTAACATTTCCAAATACAGTTGACCATTGTGACTCCCATTAATAAAAAATGGTCCTATAACGTGATTCCCAAAAATCCCGGCCCAAACATTAACTTTTTCTGGGTAATGGGTGCGAGATTCACGGAGAACATGGGGATTTTCTGTGTCCCAGTACCTGCAGTTGTGTTTGTTCACATCTCCATTGACAAAAAAACCTGCATTCATCACTAAACACAACGTTTCGAACAAACAATGGATGAGCAGAATTTAGTGCTTCAATTTCTTCACAACAGTGTAGACGACGGTCTGGATCGTATTCGTTTAACTCATGGATAAGCTTAATTTATAAGCGTGAATTTTTTTTTTCAGTAACTTTACCGAAACATTTGGGAAACATCACAAAGATTTGCTACTAATCTGGTGGGCTGCTGCGGATCTTCAACAAATTGTGCAACAATTTCAAACTGTTTGTCACCGCCTAAAGGAGGCCGACCTGAGCGTGGGGCATCTTTGATAGAACCAAATTCTCGGAACTTATTTACTAAAGTTCTTAAGTATTTCCTTGTCACAGATCCATCAGTATGTGCCAAATTAAACCGCCTTTCTGTCTCATGATAATTTTCATTCAAAGCCTTGAAAGTAAAATATCATTTCTACTTTATCTTCGTGACTACGTGCCATTTTTACTCGTAATCAGTATTAATTAGATAATATTATTTAAAACTTACAATGCGAAAGTGCATCTAAATAAATTATTGTAATAACACTAAAACACATTAAATACTTCACGGAACAGTAACCACACAATACCACTGGATAATAATGATCTACTAAGATAATAACTACTGTCAAAGTATGACCTGTTCTCACAAGATTGAAACAAGGAATGGACTAGTTTGTACTAACTGTACTTCGAACCGGGAAAGCCCAGTCACTCATTGACAATAAACTCCTTATCAGTTTACTTTCTAATATTGGATCCTTCGTCCATTGCATGCCTCACTCATTTAGAACACAAACAACCAATAAACCTGTTTCCACGCAGACGAAAACTGTACCCGAACAAAATAAATTTAGGTGTAAAGACTTAATTACAATTTTTATTGGCTATGTTGTTGGAAAAGAGATAGCGATCTCTGTCTTCACCAATATTTAAGTTTTATCATGCTCTTTAAAATGAGGGGTCACTTGATAGGGGGTTTACATTTGAAATTTTTGGGTTGCCCCCAAAATTTCACATTTTTGGGGGACAACAAAATTTTTTAAAATATCATGAAATGAAACTTGCTTTCCATATTGCACCACTACCCAAAGGATATCTCCTTATATTACCTATAGAAAAAAGTAGAGGGGTGTCCTGACTTTATATTCACCCTGTATATTGTGTTTTATATTATCTTGAATGTTGAAAAGTCGTGAATTCCTAAAGGCCTGTAACACAAGTTATTTTGTTTGTAGAAGTATCTCACATGACTGTCACGAAATTTTCTCATCAGATAAAAGCGCAGGGCTGGCATTCACCCTATGTTAGATTAAAAAAAATATGGTCCCATATGTCTTTTAAAATTGGACTATAACAAAAAGAAAGTCGGTTTAGCGAATTGTACTTTGTTTTCAGCCTGTAACACAGACGAATGGATCCTGTTCACTATGAATGGTTTACTATTTTTTAATATGTATAAGTAGTAGAGATAGACGTTCAGGCCTCTAAGTCACCTCATTAGACAGTTGTTAGGTAAAGATTTTCTGCGCTAACCCAGCGTTCAAGTCTCCATTCAACCTGCGCTAACCCAGCGTTTTAAGTCTCCATTCGTCTCGGTATTCTCGGATGTGCTGCCTCTCTTAATATAGTAATATAGATATCAAAGAAAAAGTGCGGGCTCTGTGGTGTAATGGTAGCACATTCACCCGGCAAGTGAGAGATCCGGGTTCGAGTCTCGGCGGGAGCAAGTACTTTTTTGCGATTCAATGTTTATTGAAATTATATGTATCAGAATATAGCAATTATATGATAAAAATATAAAATGATTTACGATACGAAAAATTCAACTTAGTTAAGGATGTAACATTTTATAATAGTATAATATCTCAAATAAGTAATAGTTTTAATACAGCTCAGTAAGAATGATAAATGATATATACTAGCCAACATTACGTTTATTAAATACTTTACATACCTAACCCTCAAGTCCGGCAAAGGTGTTTCAAACAGCCACAGTTCTATGGTAGCCTAGATGCCAGCCTTCGATTTTTACCACAATAATTAATCTAAAGAGAAACTACGAAGCTCCGAGTCTCCAGGGATCAGAGCCGACATCTTAAGTGCAAGCTCGAGAAGTCATATTGAGGCGATGCAGGTTACTATTTCCCCGTTGGTAGCTATTAATAGGACAGAACCTTTAATGAGGCACCGATGACAGAAACGCCACAAGCGGGCAAAAACCTGTCCGACCCGACATCCTTGATCTAGGCTCGCGATAGTTTGCTGCCTGGACAAGGCTATGTAGCACTTAGTCGAGTAAGATCATTAGACGGTATTCGGATTGAAGAACTTGATTGCTCTAAGTTAACAGGAAGTACCCCATGCAATAGTGAAGCTTTAAATGAAATGATGAGATTGCGGAAATGATTCGTAAGAAATACCACATTTCCACAAGAAACTAATTTTTAAAATCGAACTAAAAAATGAAAAATAAATAATAGTTTTTAAAAAAACTAAAAACACGCTTTTATAGCTAACCAAAAATAAAAAACAGAAAATAATTTTTAATTGCAAAGAGTTTATATTATGGTAGTAGAAGGCAAAAAAACAATCATTCATAGTCATTCACCTCAAAATAAAAATTATAATAAAATTTAAGTTATTAACAGAATAAATTAATTCAGAGTAAAATGCGTGGGGTGCATTTTATAAGTCTCCCTCTCAAAGGTAATTACCGATAGAATGATTGTAATATTTAATATATCAAGCACCTAATGCTTTTTACTCTGAATTAATTTATTCTGTTAATAACTTAAATTTTATATATAATTTTATTTTGAGGTGACTGACTATGAATGATTGTTTTGCCTTCTACTACCATAATAATAAAACTCCTTTGCAATTAAAAATTATTATTAACAATAATATGAAGAAAATTTAATATTTAAACAAAACTAGTTTTGTTAAAACGTATAAAAAAGCATGGTAATCTGTTTTTTTATCTCCAAATCTCTTTTTACTTTTGTATTTTTTTCTAAAGATTTTCGAAAATGGTTCCTATAAATTCTTTCTGTTGTCGAAGTAAATAACAATAATTATTTTTATGCGGGACTTGTTCATTTTATTGGATTATATCGCAGGACTACTCTGTAACCGACCGTTTTAAAATTCATAAAAAATTAGCTTTTTCAATTCTTTTTTGGTTAATAGTGTTACAACAATTACTATCTTTAGAGGACCATAACTAAAAAAGGAAATATTTAGACTCTGCTTTCAGTATGCAGGTAAATAATGCTATAGTAAATTACCTATTATTATAAGATCAATAGATAAATTGAGCCTTTTCAGCAATAGTGTATTTGACTGGTTAATTGAGATAAATGATGTTAGATTCCTTAATAGAGTCATTAGCTTAAGTTAAATGTTACATAAAACTTTATTTCGTTTCATATAGCAAATATATATAAATGGTTGTTGTACATATTTATACTGAATGCATGTACATTCAGTGTGTAATAGTGAATGTACCTAAATAGACCACTGATTTTCCTGTATATGACAAAAGTTATTTATATGTTTATAATGTTGGTTTGATTTTTAATGTCCTATGTTTACTATGTTATTTTAAAAACGTATTTGTGGGTTTTTTAATTCGAATTTTATGAAGAGGATATTATTTGTTTACTGTTAATATTGGATAATTTTTATCCTGACATTATATGAAAAAACTAGTTAAAATTATCTTTGATTTTTAATATTTTTTGTATTCTTATTTTTGGTTTATTTGCAGTTTTAGACACCTCAGAGGGTGGCCAGCATGTAATCTAATGTAACTGAAGTCAAAAAGTACTATATAAAGTTATTTTATTTTATTACACCTAATCACACTACTGGATATGTGATTAGGCTATTCCTTAGATTTTATTTTTGTAATGTTTTTGTATGTATTTAAAGGACTAAATCGTTACTCCTCATTATTCTTCTTTTTCCTATTCTTCTATATTCAAACCTTGTTGTACAGAGCCATCTTGCCATAAGTTACTAATCGTTCTTTTATGTATACTCGTATAATTAAACATATTTTTAAAACTGCAGATTACCTTTACACACTAAGGGAAAACATTAAACGATGCTATTAGTAATGATTTGACTCTAGGTGAACAGGGTAACGAAAGTAGTCATCCAACGTAACACAATGTACTAAAAAGTGTTATATAATAAAGAAATATTAAGTCCTTTTATTCAAAGTAAATGAAGAGAATGACTCACCTTGAATTGAACTGGTCATTAGGTAAATAAGGTTCATGACTTCCTATTATATCAATAGGAATGAATAAGTCATAATATAATTTTAGGTCTCATAAAATAAAGAGATAACATGAACTACAATTAAAGGAATACTTACCATACAAAATTAAAACTAAAAACAAGTTGGTGTGTTATAATAACATTTTATTAATTTATTTTTATTTTAAAGTCACCATTAGAGAATCGAGTGAATGTTTACATTAAACACGATCTTTCGTCCAGCCAACACAAGTAATGAATCATTTCATTGCACAACAACGCTGTACAACAACGATGTACAACAACGATGTCGTGGCATGTTCCAGTGCGCTGTGCACCAAGCAGCACATGAGGGACTAATGAGGTTGGATTGTGCTTCGTAAACTGTGCAGTTTTCTCTAGGGTAAATTAGGTTTTTTTGTCTAGGGTTTTGCCTTCCCTACCTGTTCCAAATAAATTCATTGAGGAACATTTTCACAAAATTTTGTTCCACTAAAACAAACTTTGAAAATTATTAAAAATAGCTGACATAAAATTTGTCGAAAATATATTTTATTTTCTAAATTTATTGTTGTTTGAACAATTATTTTATCAGTTAAAAATATATAGCAATCTAAAAACGAGGCCAGATTATCCATTCAAAATTATTGTGTAATTAACTCAAGTTGGAAGAAACTAAGTTTCTTAACAAAAATACAAAATAATTTAAAAAGAATTATAATGACATTACATCTTATAGTAATAAATGAAAATTACGAATTGATTATATGTCAATCTGTTATTTATTCAAGAATAATCAGTATCGTTCAATATAATTGAAGTCAACTCTGTAGTACATTACGTTTATAAGGACAAAATAATAATTAAACTCCAAGTACCCGTATATGGTATTCTTGTAACCCTATAAGGTATTCATCTCAAAGAAATAGATTTATTTAAATTCCATATGTACATGGTATCCTTATGAGTGTTTAAAGTTATTAATATTAATTTAATTGTTTTATGTCAAATTTGAATACACAGTAGTGTGATACAAATTGCTAAGATAAAGTTACAATATAATTTTTAATACATTTTGCGCCAGGAGTAATAAATGATCCATGTATTTTGATACTATAAAAAGTAAGTTTTAATTATCGCCTTCAAAATAATGCTGTGAATGTTTTCACGTAACGTTTTAACGAACTCGTTTGTTAACTTGTTATGGACTTGCCATGACTATGCCATTTTAACAGTGGCTTAATACAAAACACCAATGGAATGGACAGTATTTAGCGAGTCATCCTTTCCAAGATTTCAGTATGAAAAACAAAAGGCTCCTGTGATGCACAAACACATTATAAATAATTATTTTTAAAAGTTGCTTGAAGTTGGTAAAGGAATTTTGTATATAAAATTGTGTATTGGTGGAAAAAACATATTTCAATAAGGAATTTCCACTCCCTAGGTTCATAAAGCTTTGACTATGTATTTTCTTGATCGGGTAGAGAAAATTAAAGCTTGAAGTCTGTTTTTGAGACCTATATTTGTATTTTATAAAATATTGTGGCATAAAATAAATAAAACAGTATCGAGACCTTTACCGAAGTAGGTTTCTAAATTGTAAGAATGAATATTTTTAATTTCTTATAACCGTAAAACAAGGTTACGGTTACACGGTATGGGCGTGTGAACTTTTCCATATTATATGGTTTCAAATACCTAAAGATATTTAAGGTATCTATCTGAAAAAAAAAACATTGTGTTGAATCGAAATTATAACTCATGGGACTTAAATATTCTAAAAGTCCACTATAATATAAAACAATCGAAATTTAGCTTAACTTCTTTTTCGATCACATATTTTTCACATTCAATATTATTTATATAAATTATTTTGTTTATTTTGAAAACCTTTATATGGGTACATTATTTTACATCTTGCTTTCACGAAGAATGCTTTATACTTAAATTTTTAAATTTACGTGCAAAGCGCGAGTTGCTGCTAGTTTCATAATAAACCCCAATACTATCCGTAATCCGATACTCTTACAACCATGAAAGTATTAGGTATTATATGAAAATCTCATACGGTTGTGGCAGCCAAGGATTCTTACTCAAATATTTTAATTAAAATACGTTCCTTGTCGGGTGATGATTACATTCGCAGAGTAATTACTGGTGAGTGTTTAAACAACAATGTTTGTCAGACAATGTTTCTTCAGTATTTACCGAGTTTGTACAGCAAAATTAGTTGGGTACATTCCAACACTGTAAACATCCCTATCCCTGTTATGGTAATGAATTTCGAGAAAAATTAAAGGTTTGTAGAGAGACAAGTATTTATTGAAAAGAATTTGTCCCTTCATACAACATTGTTTATTTCTTTCATATTATTATACATTATAACATTAAATTATTATTGAAATTAAATATCTGTAATATTAACTTGTTACTAAAAAAATTACTGAGTGGCTAATTGCAAATAAAAAAGTTTAAACGTGAATTAGCCAACATTCAAAATATCTGGGACTTGTTAATATGGATTTTGTTAATGAGTTACGCTATATTTTACCATGCAAGGTATTTTTAAAACATTAATATAGCAGTCATCCTAAATTATACCTAGTGATAAATTGCATTAAAACTTGTTAACTCTCATCATTCCAATGGTCCTATCAGCAATAGTGGTCCCACAATGTAACTAAAAGTTTTTGCTCAGGTCAGTAATCAGCTAAAATAATAACAACCCAAATATATAAATATCGTCACATAGTAAATAACTTAATTACACGTATACTTACAATAGGTTCAAGCTAGAACAGTTTGTAAGTTTAAAACTAATTTTGGCAGGTTTAAAACTATACCATGATAAAGCATTCCAGAGTATGATTAGCTGAAATTAAATTTATTTTCACTGCAATTTTATGTTTTCTAATACGATGCAATCTTAGTATATAACAAAGTGAATTACAGTTGGATATTTAAATATTACATTTAAACGTAACTTCTTAACTCTTAATTTTTTCCAACTTGATCGTCTTGGGTAAAATGATTAGAGAATTATAAGCCTGACAATAAACAATAGCTCTTCAATTATCTTGTAAATAAATATAGATTTATTATCAGAAATTTTGGTTAGAATAAAACAATTCTTGAGGTATCTTTCTACATGTTAAAACTTCAATATTGTTTATAAAAATTTGATTCATACCTGATTTTAAATAATACAAGTCTAGATAATGCCATAAAATGATATTGTAAGTTTTGGGATAGTTGGACTATATGTGTTAATACAACAACTACTAAAAATCTCTTTGTGTTTAAATAGATTGTTTACAAATTTATTTATTTTACTCTAACGGCACCATCATTGACCTTAATGGTTCCCCACTCAGAAATGGAGCTTCAATCACGATTTAAAGACTATGGGTGAGTTCATTTAAAAAAAAATCTAGACGACACAAATGATAATTTTTATTCCTCTGGGCGACAGTCATCACAAAAAGATAGCCAACTAGACTCTAATTATTATTGTACAAAGTGGAAATTACAGCAGCAAAAGTGTTCCATTATGAGATTTCTGAAAATAGCTGTATTGGCTCACTTGTTCTAATTTTTTGTAAGATTTAACCTAATGTATTGTTTTAATCGTCTCCAACATATGAAATTGTATTTGTACATACAATTCCTTTCAACGTTTATTTCAAGTCTTGAATAAACATCACTTTTGTTGCCTGATGTGTTCGGTCGATAAAATGGAATGTTATCAATAAAACATGTACCTGATTTATTGCGCGTATTCGATGTTTGCTCAACAGGACAGTTCTGAAACAAAACGTAACCCACGTATTTATGAACGTGGTCGTGGTTTGGTTGACAAAAATATTGTTAAGTAACCAGATTATAAATTTGCTAGAGATGTTGTTGGTTTATTTTCAACATTACAAATTAAGATTAATATAAGAAGTATGAATTAAAAGTGCTTAATATATATATATATATATATATATATATATATATATATATATATATATATATCAGTAAAGCTTTCATGAAAATGTCAACACTAAAGCTTATTTCATGAGGCTGCTTGTGGTACTATGGCAACACATTGTTCCAGTAGCGTATTATTTTAGTTAATAGGTTAAGATTTCCTCAAGTTATCATGCGGACAGGCAAGCAGATAGACAAACAAAGAAATTAATATTTCCAGACCTTCAATTGATAGTCATACCCTAACTCACTAAAAAAACATGACGGTTAGAGGAATTATCAATGATGGTTAAACCTTTCCTAGTAAAGTCCTTAATCAAATATGCTAAACATTTATTATATAAGTTATGCAGAAATTGCTACTCTTAGTTCTGCTTCTTTAGTTTCTCACGAAAAAATAATGAACTTGCAGTAACAAAAGTAATAAAAGTAGTGTTCTGTGTTCAGTAACGAAATTTCATTATGCAAAGCGATGTTTACCGTTTAAATATTTTCTAAACATTATCCAAACATCACAGTTCACAACAACGTTACTCGTAACCACTGACTGTGTAGTATCCGCTGAATAACAATAAACGAATTATTTCATAGTGTTATTTGAAGTAAAAAGAATAAGTGATTAGAATATTAAACACTCAGTGCAAAGAAATATTATGCTCCGAAAGCATAAACATATTTTAAGAAAAAACTAAAATATTAAACGTCATTAATCTAACTAATGTTTTATCCCGTAGCGTGCTTATTATTATTCTAATTAATATAAATGATGTGTCAATAAGGTACAAATAGAAATTTATGATTTTTTTAATATTAATAAACATAATAAAGTCAAACATCAAAATTTAAAATGTTATGTTTCTATTTAACATAATATAATACTACCAATTATCAGATAAACCTATTCATTTTTTAGGAGTTTTACTATTTTCATTGTATATGCAACATTGTTATTTCCATTACTGATACAGACCATATTCAATAGCAACAGCTTTAATGCAAGGAAACGCTCCAGCTACAAAACATTACCGTTTAAGGGAGATAAAACACGCTGTGTTATGCATCGTCACGTATTAATATTTCATGCATGAGTTCTGGAATAGTTAAGCGCTGTTATTAATTCTTACTCATATTATAACGCATATTTTTATATAACTGTTGATTTAAATTAGGATAGTGAAGCAACTCTAACTATATAAAGACACAAATATTTAGATAATTAAGTAATGTTTATACTAATAAACATATAAGTTTAAATTTGCTAACATTATTTCCAAAGAAACATTTCCAGTAAAAAACACAAGATTTTTACACTTGGTAAATATAGTATTATAGGAGTGTACTTAATGTTTTTTTGATTTTACCCAACCCAAACTTCTTACCATACAAACACACAACGAGCCATACCACAATCTATTATAACTCTTTTTATTGTTCTTACCGTAAATAGGGGTTTTCCGGACCTTAACCTTATCCCGTATATCAGAAAAGTAAATAATGGTAGACTAGATTACATATAAAACATATGAAACAATAATAATACTCTAGTAAAACCTTATTAACTTTAGGTACTTTTAGTATGTTCAGAATGATGTAATGAGTGGAAATCACTTATTGAAATTGGTATTTTCGCCAATAAAAAATTATATGTAGGCTACAAAATTCATTTACTAAATTCTTGCAAAATTTAAAAATAGTTATATATAATATGTTTATGTTTTATAATAGCCGTTTAGTTTTTCGTACTGAAATCTTGAAAGGATGACTCGCTAAGGTTAAACACTGTCGATTATTATGGTTTTTTAAGACGTTGATAAAATGACATAGTCTATTCCCATAAAAATTTTTACCAACTAGTTCTTTAACCGTTTATGTGAAAAAAATTCATAGCTCTATTTATAAGGCAAGTATTAAAGATAACTTTTTAAAGTATCCAAATACAGAGATCATTCATATCCTGCTGTCGCAACTGTATTAAGCTTTGTATTGTAACTTTATATTAGCAATTTGCATTACACTAGTGATCAAGCACTGTGTAGATACTTACATTTTAAAATACAAATAAATATCTTAGTCTTCTTGACGAACCTCTTATTGCAACTGGCATAAGCTGTTTGAAGCTTGTTCTTGACGATGGAATTTTTGTGAAGGAAACAGGATTTTTTTAGGTCATTTGCCATAGTTCATTGATACAAAACAATTAGTAACACTAAGTTTTCAAGATCTCCAGTTTGATATCTTATTTAGGTATAAATTAACCTAATAGATTATTACAAACCAGCTTAAAATAAAATAATCATTACACAGCATTGTGACACGCGTAAGTAAAGAATTACACCCACCGTGTTGTGTATCAACTACAATAAATGTAAAACATGCACTTAATAAAAAACTAAACTAAACTAAATTTTTAAAATTTTACTACAGAACACAGGTCATAAGATGGTCACAGTGTGGTTTTAAGAAGGTAATCTGGCATAAACAAATAATAAAAAAGGTCTACTCCTGTTCACTTTATCTTGCCGGATTCGTGTTTCTGCCGTAAATATTTATTTGCTATTGGCCTCTAGTCAGTCGTAGGTAGTTGGACGGCGAATGAAGGACTATTGTGACCAGTATTCTGTTTTATTATTCATTCTTTTAACCAGTATTCTTTTAATGATTCTTCTAATAATGACTGTTTTTAAGCGCATTTTTAAAGTTAGTGAGGTTGACGCACAACATGGTGGTTGTGATTCCTGACATATCCGCGTCACAACTCTGTGTTATGATATGTTTATTTCAACCTAGTATATAATTATTTAGATTAGGTATCTACACAGGAGATCAAATTCAAGATTGACAAATCGTAGTGTTACTGATATTTTGTATCACTGAACGATGGCATATGACGGTAAAAAAATCTTGTTTCCTTCAGTTGTTTAGTGTCAGTTAAGTTTTGACAATGAATCATAAATATTACCATTTTTTACATCGTAGAAAGTAGGTTAATATGTTTAGCTAGTCAGCTTTAGAGGATATTTTCAAGTTGATGGAGCTATCTTAATATTAAATAATGTTACTATTGCAGACATGGGGAGAGGGCTGTTTCCTGCCTTCTTTCACTGGATATGCTGGACAGGAATATATCTGGACTCCATTCTTGCCATAGCACGTACAAGCCCGCTATCCTTTCTAATGGGATCTCGCAATAGACTCTACCCCAAACATTACGCATCCTGAATATCCGGTCATCCCTGAAGCAAGCACACAGTTCGTTTGAGGGTAAGTGATTTCTCAGCTGTTTTTAGTATATGCGCAAAACATTCTTTCTTTTCCCGGAAAGAAGTAAGAAAATAGAATGTGTGTAAACTTATAGTAAGTTATATTTTGAAGTATTTAGAATAAGAGTTATATTTTCTGCTCACACTTATGTCCTTTCAAGTTTAACGTAAGCAAATTCTTTTAATATTACTAAAAGCAAACGCTTTTACAAGAATAACATATACTTGGAATTTGTTTATTTTCGTACTTATAAACGTATAATGTACTACGCAGTTGACGACAATTATAATAAACGATTCTGATAATATAGCTGATATATAATAGTTCTATAAATAGCTAATTTATTGATTTAAATTGAATTCGTTATTTTAATTTGAGTTTAACCAATTATAAAATTGAAATATGTTTATAATGTTTTTTAAAAATTATTTTGTATTTTTGTCATAAGTAGTGGAGTTTTAAGATTGAAATCTCCCAACTTGAGATAATTGCAAGATAATTTAAGATTGATATTCCTGCCCGTTTTTGGGGTCACTATATATTTTTACTAATTATTTATTCATTGTTCAATCATCAATAAACTTAGAAATTAAAATAGAGTTTCCACATGTATCAATTTAATGTCAGTTATCTTTAACTATATTCAAAGTTTGTTTCAGTGCAAAGTTGTTTGTAAAAATGTTTCTTTGTGAAATATTTCACTTGTGTATTTACACATTGGCCAAACAGCAATAAAAATAGTTCTTATATGTGTAAATTTCTTTGCAGGGAAATCTGATTATGTTCAAAGGTCGTATGAGTCTAAAACAGTTGTGGAATGTACCTCTGTGGACGTATTTAGTAAAAGTGTACAAGCCAAAATATAAATTACCCCATGGAAAAGTTCACAGTTTACTCAGCACAATCCAGCCTAATTGGTCCCTCATGTACCGCTTCGTGCACAGCGCTCCGGAACATGCCACGGCAATGTTGTTATACTGCTGGCAGCAATTAAATTCAGAGATGATTCATTATTTGTGTTGGCTAGACGAAATATCGCATGTTATGTAAACCTTTGCCCGTTTTTCTAATGTTAGCCCTAAAATAAATGTGTAATTTTTAGAATTTTGATTATAAAACCATGAATTGTCTTTAATATTATTTGTTTAAAGAAATGGTAAATACCCCATTAAATGTTATTCTTGTTATCACTGTATTTTATAGAGACTTAAGTGATATTATGAGCTACTCGTTTCTATTGATACAAAAGGAAGTCATGAAGCTTATCATTCCTAATACCCAAGTTAAATAAAAGGTGAACCTTGTTTTTCATTTGCACGAGTAAAATCACTGAATGTAGGTGTATTATATCAGATCAAACCAAATCAGTTTTTTATTGCCGGAACATTATACAACGCATGGCTAACTTTTTACTTGCTAAACTTTTTGTCAAACACACCACAAGAAATCTCATTCAAACATACCATTTTGAAAACGTACCTACATCCATTCATTCACCAATTATTCCCACTTCCAGCGACGACTTTTGTCATTCTTTTTAATTGGTGGTCTCCCAATCATAAGCGAAAAACTCGTCAACATTATAAAGTGTTTGTGAAACTAAAACCCGTTTCAAACTTGTGTTTAACACTTTGAGCGTTGGAATGTTTTTAAATAAATCTGGTAACTCATTGACGAAATTACCAACTGGCTGTGAAGGCAAGCGTACATAACCACCATTCTGTGTCTACCAGTTTGGTAGTTATCTCTGCCTCTAGTCTTATACACATGTATGTCTCGGCCATTCGTTATGGCACATTTAGACACACAAAACAGAGTCGTTTCCAAGATGTAGAGACTGGGCAGCGTCAACAGTAGCAAATTTTTGAAGGCTTCCTTGCAGGACTCTCTAAATTTCAGCTTAGCGATAATGCGGATCGCTTGTTTTTGCAGCTTGAACACTCTCAGGAATTGATTGTTTGCACAAGCTCCCCACAATAACAGCCCGTAAGTGAGGTGGGGGTAAATTAAGCCATAATACGCCATCATCAGAACCTGACTCGGGCAGTATTTGGCATAAAAACATAAATGCCTGAGGCCAATTCGGAGCAAACGTGGTCGTTAATATCATTTCAAGTCAACCCTCGATCTAGGTATATTCCCAGGAATTTCGAACAATATACTTCTTCTAGCATGGTGTCAGCCAACTTAACGGCTGGCTCATCATGACTATCTACTGATCGTAATGCAAAATTTATAAAATTGGATTTTGAAAAATTTGTTTTAAGATTGAGGCTGTTAAAATTTTCGACAAAAAACTGCTGTTCCAGAATCAATTTTGATTTGCAAGTGAAACAGAGAGTCGAATCATCAGCATACTGCACTAGTCTTCCGTGCAAAAGTGATGAACGAACATCATTGACAAAAATCAGGAAGAGAATGGGACTGAGAATTGACTGTGGGGCACCATAACTCAGGTGAATTGGTTCAGATAATTTGTTTGAGATCTGGACGATTTGAGTTATGTGGCTTAGAAATGATCTAAGCCACTTTAGAGGCACGCCTCGGATACCATGAGATTCAAGTTTGTCAAGCATTGTAACATGGTCAACACAGTCGAATGCTTTCGATAAGTCCAGAAACATACTAAATGTGTGATCCCGACGTTATAGTCCGTCTACAGATCAACAAGATCTAAGATTTACAACAGCGTGTATTGTCGACTTGCCCTTTCTGAAGCCAAACGTGTCAAGAAAAGCTTTTCGAATATTTTGCTCATAACTGGTAAAATTGAGACAGGCCGTTAATTTTGTGGGGATTGGGGATCGTCTTTCTTGAAAATAGGGGTTAATTTAGGGGTTTTCAGGAGTGAGGAAAAAACTCGTTGTTTAAAAGAGAAATTTACTAATTGGGTTAATGGTCTCACAATATGCTTTGAACATTTTTTATGAGCCACGTTTGACATTGAATTTAAATCATTTGTTTTTTTGGGCTTGGAGCTGCTGAATTATTTTTTCAAGCTCTTCCTCAACGACAGGTGCCAGAGAAGCTACTGGACACTGCCTCCATCATTGGATTCCTTATGGGGGTGATGGGCAAGGGCCTTGCTCACAAGCAAAGATCCGAAGAATCTGTCAAGCGTATCCGCAACCTTCACCGCGTCCTCTACAAGTCTTTCACCACTTTATAATTTGATTTGTTTGTTGTATGATTTGTTTTTATTGTTGATGATGTCCCATGCAGTTTCAGAAATATTTTTGGAAGATATAATTGATTTGGAAACATCATATGCCTTTGCAGCTTGGATAACTTTTATGTAAATTAGTTTCTAATTTTGAAAAAAAACCGCTTGAATTCTTCATTGTGGGACGTTTTCTGGATTTCTTTAGTTTTTCTCTAGAAACTAAAATTCCTTTAGTTATCCATTAGTTGTTTACCCTTTTGGGACAAACTTGTATGGTTTTGAGAGGACAGTACACGTCGAGATGAAAGTTGAGTGTATCACTAAACCTTTTAAAATGCTCTTCTACTGAATGATTTTGATTCTTGGTATTTCCAATTTTCTTTAGAAAGGGAAGTGTTGAGGAGAGCGATGTTTCCTTGCCTTAAATCTCTTATTATTTTGTAATTTTTAGCTCCCTCTCGATTTTTACTCCACTAATTATAGCCTCTTGGCCGTATTGGTCCGAGATAGCTGTATTGACCACGGACACTGCGACACTTGGTAGATTGGAGATGATGTTTTCAAATGTCGACTGTGTTGAATGTGTCACACGCGTTGGCGTTTTGACTAACAATTCTAGGTCAAATTACCTTAACAAGTCTACAAATCGTTTGGTGGAAGGATGATTAGTGTCCATTGCATTGATGTTGAAATCACTTATTAGGACATAATCCTGTTGATGGCTCGTCAAATCCATCAGTAGGGCTTCAAAATGTGTAAAAAATTTCCTTGTTGCCATTGGGAGACCTATAGGTTCCGATGACGGTTAACTTTTTCTGTTTGAATTGAATTTTATCCCAACTGCTTCAAAATCTTTTTGATAGTTTTTACGAGTGAAAATAGAGAAAAATTATAGTATTTTCTTACAAAAAAGCGACACCTCCTCCTTTGGAATGTTGTCGGCAATATGAATTAGCCAATGTGAAATTTGTAATTTTCCATAGGTCGAAGTTCTTGTCATTAAAACCGTACTCTGTTAAAACAAGTACATCTGTTTTCATTTCTGCACACATCGGTTGAATTTTGTCAAGCTTGTTAGTGGCAGATTGGGAATTTTGGTGAATCAGTCGGATATGAATCTGATTGAGAAATTTTGAATTCGTTTGTATTTGTTGGGTAACGTCAGTCAATTTTGTTCGTCGGCCGGACGTGGGGCCTCTAAAGAAACATAATCGATTTTGATAGAAGGCACAGGAGATGAGGTGGCAGGCGAACAGCTGCTGACGGCCTCGGCAAATGTTTTGTTGCCAGGACGTGTCATCGCGCCTACTGGAGGTGACACCAGCACGAATCTCGAGATAGCAGGTCCTGAGGTCTTAAACAGAGGAACTGGTCTCGATGTAGTGGACCCAACGACTACCGGCTCCACAGGCTGCACTGCCGTTGGAGATAGTGCCACCGAGCTCAGTTGTTGGTGATCCTGAACAGGCAGTGAAGACAACGGAGTTGGAAGAAGCCGTACAATAAGAGGCAGCATGAGCAGGCGAGGTTGGGGGCTGGATGGTTGGTAACTGACCGAAACGATTAAGACACCCGAACAGAAGCTCAGCCAGCAACCGCTTGCCAGGCAGTCGCAAGTGCATACCGTGTTGGGTAAACCAGAGTCTTCTGATCGCGTTGAAATTTAGCACTTCTATTCCTTTATATCGAACAGACAGCTCCTCGATGTAGAATTTAACGAGGGCAATACGCTGGTTCACGGCGTGGTCCATAGAGAGATCATGTCGATGCGGAATA
The DNA here is from genome assembly GCF_021130785.1 of Homalodisca vitripennis. Lineage (NCBI taxonomy): Eukaryota > Metazoa > Arthropoda > Insecta > Hemiptera > Cicadellidae > Homalodisca > Homalodisca vitripennis. The sequence continues at coordinate 30,447 of NW_025779665.1, read as the reverse complement.
GTGGACACGATGACGGCCGACGATCTGAGGCGGGGAGTTAACTTTCGCTCTAGGTGCTCGAAGATGGTATGGGACTCATCGGTGGCGACATCGTTTGTTCCAGCAAACAGGACATAGCAGCTCCCAGGCGGAGGTAGACTACTGTCAGTCACCGTCAGAATCTTGGCCCCCGGCCTGCAGGTGCCGCCCACCCTGGTTGATGGAATCACGCGCTGTCGAACAAGGCCGATCAGATGACGGGCATGGCTGTCACCCTCGATATACACCGCTGGAAATGGCGACTTTTTTTCTCAGAACCCTTAAAATTTTGGGGGTGGTTATTACATGGATGATGGCTGATGGCTGATGGCGATATATTTGAGATATTGTTCCTATGGGCATTTTTTGTTAATTTCAATTTTGAATTTTGTTTTTGTTGAACAGATTTTTTATGGCACTTATGCTCAGATAAAATATGTACGGATTTTTGGTTACTCTTTGAATTTTTTTTATTTATTTTGTACCACCACCCAGCCCTCGTTTACTGATTCGCTCTGATGAGTCTTACTTTTCTTCTCCTTATATATTACCACTTTTAGTTTATTATGTCACGTTTGATTACTACGTTCATGATTTTTCGGTCACCTAGAGTCGAATCATTTCTTATAAAACCATTTGATGTTTTCACTTCACTTTGTGAAGCTAATCTGCAGATATGATCTTAAATTTATATACGAGTATCAGGTCACTTAATAATTTATGACAAGATGGCTCTGTACAGAAAGGTTTTGAAACATCTACAGATACTATTTGTGTTAGCATCTTGAATATGAACCCGTTCTACGTAGAAGAATTTTTTGTTATTAACTTGAACAACAGCAATAATTTATCAGAACAGTTTTTGAAACTCTTTCCAGTGACACAAGTATTATTGCATTCTTAACAGTGTTCATTCAGGAAAGAAAAAGTATTGAAATGATTTCGCGGAGGGCAATATCTGAACTATAGAAAAAGTAATGTAAAATAATTGCATTATTAGGTTTATTGCTACTACTGAAGGAAAACTAAAGAACATTAAAGATGTCAAAGTACTCTTAATGTTGGTTGCGATTGCAACTAAGTTGAAATTGGATTTAACAAGTTTCTATTCAATTATTGACGTAGTACAAATGATCATGAAATCCAAGTTTATATAACAATACATAAATATCAGTTTGTCAGAAAACATTCGTAAAATTATAAAAAATATAAAGAATTTAAGAAACAGGAAAACGTTGCTGAATATAGAGGTTAATCTTTTAATTCAATCTTTTCATGTTAGTTCATTTTATACGACTGTAAAATTTAATATATTGAAGAAAGTTTATAAAACTTATCGTACTGGTTATTTATAAATTATTTTTTGCCATAGAATAACACGAAAATTTATGGTTTGTCTTGTCTTTTACCGATCAACAATGTCTTTCTCAAGATATTTAATTTGTTTTTTTGCAATATGAAAAATGTCAAATGATTAAATGTTCATAGATTACCAGTATGAGTTATGTAACTCATGTGAAATAGTTAAACCATGAATTGTGCTATTAGTTATATTTACTTTACGTTATCTTCTATATATAAACTGCTGTATACATACATATATATATATATATATATATAATAATAAATATATAATGTATATATTATATATTTTATAATATAATTATAATATAATATAATATATTATATATATACATATATATATCTATTATATATTTATATAAATATTTATTTATATATAATAGCTATTTCATCTAAGAAAGATATACGAAAGAAATATAAAGAGTATAGATTTATATATAAACTGTTAGAATAATCGTTCATTCAGAAGAGTCAAGAAGAGTCAGTTTTCCTTAACCAAAATCGCAATTAGGAGTCTTATCACCTTGGAGACAAATAAGCTGCAAACTTTAGGCAGTTCTGCAAAACTTGGCTCATAGATATACCAGCCGTGGGTTATAACATTGTTCACATGTTTTAACGTTGCTTCACACAGTTTTAACAAAGTTTTTAAAACGTCTTCAACTACAATAATATGTTAATGCACCGTACTAATGTAATTAATAAATCATCTACTAATAACAGTGATGTTTAAAAGAAGTGTATTATTCCTTAAATATTGGTATAAAATATATTGAAACATGTATGGTAGTGAGTGTTGCACACCAAGACCGGTCACGATCAAGTCGAACGAGTCAGCACCCGTAGAAAACAGTACTTATGGTAATAAAATATATTTTGTAATTTATCCTGATTGCAAATTTTAGAATTAAATTATTTTAAGATACATTGAACACAAATAAGCTAAAAATATAATTTATCAACGCAAGAAATAAACTTTTTACAGTTTTATAATCAGACTTGAATGTGTCGGTTTGAAAGTTGTAAATGTCTAGACATTACAATAATGTCGGAATATAGCTAGTTAAGGACATTTGGGGACAGAAAGCCGAAACACTCTTCCCGAAATAAAGTATCTTCTGTATGTGTAAAAGCGTTCTTATTAACTATGCTATGTGCACCCGTATGCGGTCTTTAATGTGATGGTTTTATTTAGTTTTTTAGCTATCGAGATCACAAAATCATATACTAATAATCAAAAGTCATCCATTAAAAATAATTAAACATTTAATGTACAAAATCACATGCCGTGCATCTCTTAATGAATAAATAACAGGCCATAAGGCATTATAATCTATGCAAATACTAATTAAAATATAACATTACTTAATATTAATAATTATTAACAATAAATAAATATAATATTTAATAAATTACCTAATATTACAATCGCTTGTACAACAGGACTAAATAAATAGTAAATATGTATCAGTAATAATTATTGTTTGCAAGTATGGAAAACATTTGGTAATAAACAGGAAGAATAAAGAGTGTCAACTGTATATTTTTCTATGCAACACAGTTTTATTTAGATCTAGCGTTGAATCCATCAAAAAGTTCTACTGGTTTTTTAGAATTTATATTAAAACTATGCCTTTAGCTGTGCAAATGTTATTGAGAGGAAATATGAATGTAACAAGGTAGTGTTTCTTATACATTATGTATATTATTGTATTTTATTTAAAAATATAATAATTTTGTACAGAAAGTTTATATATTATCAATACACATTATCAGAAATACAATTTACGTAACTTCCTTATTATATATAGAATTCAAACTGTTTCTTATGCAAATATCATACAAAATTAACTACATGACACATTTTTTCCTGTTTACAAATATAAGATTAAGAGGAGGGGAATAAGAAATAAATGTAATAATTCAATTTTATACAACTTATTGACATCTTAGTAATGTAAAACCAGATTGTGACGTTAAAAACAAATTATTTCACAGTCAGGTTCTTCTTATTTACTTTGTGTTTTAATATATTAATATTTAGTTTTGCTACAATTCAGACCATAGACTTTTAATATATAGACTATAAAATTTGTACTCGTAAAAATTTTAATGTTTGTCTCCATAATGTACTGCAACGATGTTTGTTTGGTACTTAGAAAAATAACATTGATTAAAACAAAAACTTTAGAATCATTACTTTGTAAAAAGAATTGCGAAAGTGAGGATGAATCAACTTTAGTGACATAGTAAAATAAAATAATTTTTCTTCTTTTCTAACCTAAATATAGATTTTTTTAATATGGATTTTATTCCTTCATTGACAATAACAATATACATAAATTGAGTATTTTACAGTTATAATATTATTATTATTATTATTATAACAAATTATATCTTGTAATTATTTCTTATTGAGGGGAATAGAAAAAGTTATATTGTTATATTTTTTTTTGACCAGCACAATATCTTAAAAACGGTTTTATTATGAAATGTTAAATTAAATAAAATTTCCGTATACAACAGGAAACTTCTATTTTGCTATTGCTGCAATTACTTACATTAAGTAGCCGAGAGTTTAAAATAATTACATTGGTCTTATAGGTAACCACAATGGAAACGAGAAAATTTCATCATATATAAACTTTCAATTAATTGAGTAAAATAAATTAAAATTGATTATATAAAATATAAAGCATCACTGTCCACAAGATATTTTGATAAAAATTTGTTTGTGTATAGTTAATATTTGTTATGATATTGTGTCTCTTCGTAGTCAAGAATGAAGATGGTCTTAATTACATGATGGAGTTCTTTCATCTTTTGGATTTCTCTGACCGCCGTTGTCACACTGCAGGCTGGTATAGTTCTCGTTTTACAAAGGGCATGTACAAGGGGGCTTCGTTTCTGCAGGGCACCTCAAGACTCAATACACCAATAGGCAAATTTTACATGCAACTCCACTGAGGCCCGTTTCACGGCACGTGGTGTGGTGTACTCCAACCTGTTTAGAGTGCATGTTTGAGTAGGGATGTTGGCTGGGCGGACTTTGTGGTGTAATTGTAGATAGTTATTGCCAAATTGCAGTAATTTATATATTTCATTTAATAATTGTTCGTTAACGATGTTATTTATTTTGATTCAAGAATACAGATTCTATTTACGCCGGCTTTTAAAGGTTGGAAGGTAATTCACTTACATTTGTGTCTACATATCTGTGGAAACTGTATATAACTGGTAGACGTACAATATGCAGACTGTTAAATATTAACTTCTGTTTAACTTCAATTCATCCTAAGCTATTACCCTTTTCAGATTTCTTCAGGACCATTGATAGTTTTAAGTAAGACTTCCTGTAATATTTATGTCGTGCCTTTGCAAACTGGCATAGCGTAATTACTGGAATAATTAGTAGATTTGTTCATGTTAAATTTCATTACAATTGGTAATGCCTAGTACCACCTCGGTAGCTTCTCCAATTACTATCTAATATAGATATATCTAAAATAATTTGTCGGAAGAATTAATCAATAATTTGAGGTTGATTAATTAATTCAGTTTTATAACATACAATGTGTGTATTAAACGGATATCAAGCTTTTTTGAAATTATCAGAACGTCCTAATCAAATTATTAGTATCATCCTAATATTTTATACTATTAAAGGTCCGTTCAAATCTATTACAGCAGAAAGGACTTAACGATGGAATATCTCCGAGTGAGTATCACTGGATCTGTGAACTCATTCATGGTCTCTGTGAACCTGTCCTTGGATTTCAATTACAATTCTAATTTTTGAACATAGCTTTATTTGTACAAAATCTTAAATGTTTTTGCTCTTGAAGATTTCCAATGATTTTTTGCTACAAGAACTCTGCAGAGCGAAAAATGCATTCAGCAGTACATCACATCCTAGAATTTCATTACAAGTTCTCATAGTATGTAAGTCCTAAAAGCGAAAGTATGTGCAGTTATATTTTAAATGACGAAGATTAAAGAGTGTAAATTGTTAAATTTTTTAATTTATGCATTTAATTTGTAAATTAGAAATTGTGCTATAATTTACAAAAAGTGATACATACACGGTCTGAAAAACCTTAAAGAGAAACCGAAATCAGGAAAATTGTAAATTAGTCTTTTACTATAGACCCAATAAAACTATAAGAAAACCAAGATAAATTATTTAATTATGTTTATGGTGTGAGTTATTTAGGTCGTATAAAATGAACTATCTTCCAAAAAACGAATTATAAAGCTATTAGACTATATGTAAGTCATCTTTACCAATAATTTAAATTCTTTGGAATCCACCAATTGATTTAAAAATTAGATCTACTCTATTATCTACCTAATAAAACCTCAAAATGAAAACTTATTTTTGTAAATTATAAATAAGATATTATTGATATTATCTTTGTCAGTTTACAACAATATGTATAAATCCTATTAGAACTCCATAAAAACACACACCATATTGGTGTATTGTATAACACCATAATTGGCGTTTAAATAAATTATTTAAAATAGTTTTATATTTTGATTCTCATCACTCTCTCAATCTTGTAGATTTTCAAAGTTTTTATTATAATTTTGACGTTCCACTAATTATAAACATGGCTCTACAAAATTAATTGTAAACATACCTATCCTTTTTGCAGGATTGTAGATGTTAGACTTCATTACATCACTAATTGAATACAACTCATTATTTTTGTCGTCAATGGTAAAAACTTTTTTCACCGCTTATATATACGTATCATAGAAGGTGTTTATAGTTTTACAATGTTTAAAATAAAAACCATAATTTAAATGTAACATTTAATAAACATTTTTTTTTATTTTGCAATATTATACTTAGTCCCTTCAAGTTGTCCTTAACTATTGATATTCTGAAATTGAACAGTAATATACAAGTGATTTATCAATGTCTTCCCCCTTTTTCATTGAACAATTATTTATTTGTTTATTCCTCAAATTCCCAAAAATTTTAACTGATCCTTTTCGATAAGTTATTCTTATAAATCACACAAGTAGTATCATAAAAACTTCATTTAGTAGTGTATTTAAACATTATAGACAATACATTCATGACGTAGGGCATTATCCAAAATAAAATTGCTGATAGTATTCGTTGTTTATATAACAAATAATATTTATAGTGACAAAATTTCTATTATAGTCTTAACAGTGTTTATTCAGACAGGAATACAGCATTAATGACTTCACTGAGGACAATTTATGAGGTGATGTTAAGAGGAATTACACTATTAACTTTATTGCTACTTAGAAAAGCACATTGAACATATCAAAGTACTTGTAATGTTGGGGAGGATTGAAAGTAAAGTAGTATCTTAAGTTGAAAATTTTCTCTCAAAAACGCTAACTGACGTAACTTTATCGTTGTTAATTTATTGTAACATAGTACAAAATAATTTCAAAAAAATTTTGTGAGTATGACCTAAATATATTTAATCCTTTTAACAGTGGTTTCTACCAGCTTAAGCTTTTTAGTATAATGGGCTCATACTGTTTAAATTGCAGTCGCTGGACAGACAATGTCTTAATTTACAATTAAATTATACGTATTATGTAATATAATGCTTTCGTATTATATTTCACTGCTTCTATTATACCATAATTTCAAGTTATATCACAAGAATTACTTACAAATTACTATTTCTTACCATTTTATATTAAATACTGGTGAAAGAAATGATTTTTTTTGGAAAATGTGCAAAAATATTACAATAAATTATATAGTCTGCGATTAAAAAAAATATAACTTGTTGTTTTAAACTTAGTTTATGGTTTATATCGATTTTTATGTCGTTAAGTCAACGACCACACTACTGTACAACTATTGATTGTGGTAACAAAATACGTGCAGCTTTATTATCAATAATAACTAGTGTTCTCTTCAACACATGTCCATATGACTAGAAAATTTTCATGACTTATAGCGTTAATTTTCTATAAGAATGTATTTAGTGTGCAGGATTTCTTATTTACATATCTGTCCGACCAGAAGTTCCTTTAATGTAGAAAACTAAGCGTATGAAATTCCTTTTAGACAGGTGTTTAATAGTTTTTTTCCAATTGATTTTGTTATTATTATAAATGTGTACTTTATGTGTAAGCACTTCTAATTCTATAGTTACTGAATGGACTATTATTTGTCTCAGAAAAAATGGGGCGCTAGCCCCATATACATTTTTTTCAATTTCGTATACCAAATTATGCAATACTCATCACGATTATACAGAAGAAGCCGTTAAGGAGGTTGAGTATATTTTGGGTTTGGATAATATGTTTTACGTTTAACCCTTTAACCATTAGTCAGTTATTCTTATGAATACATTATTACTGCAATATTACAATTTGTACTGATCAGGCAAGCAGCCAGTAAATAAAATGCTTTTTGAAATTGATTATGGCTTTTATGCGAATCACTTCTTTAAAAAAAATAGCTTGGAAAGAATATAAAGAATTCTATAGTTTTTTTCTTTAAATAGCGAATTACTTCATATTAATTTATTCCATACTAATATTAGGAGAATTACAAAAAATATAGACGAGTTGCTTGTTTACTTGAATTCTACGGTGGAATGTTTATATATAATTTCTCTGACCGAGTGTTGGCTGAGGACGGCTGAGGGTGAGTTGAACATTGACTGATTTGACCTTGTACGCACTAATAAGACTAGGAACCAAAATGACCGCGTGGTTATCTTGGTTAACAAACGGTTACCCGTAACTGCAACTCAAACCACATTGGGGGACGTATACGGAATTTCACTATACTTTACTCACTCAAACAAAGGTTTTAACATATTAGCTTTTTACAGAAAATTTGATAGTAATGTAAATAATTTTATTGACGCTCTAGATAATTATTACATTAACTGGGAACTAAGAAAAATTTGCATTTTTCTAGGAGACGCCTACATAGATTTGCTTACATGTAATGACGACATTACAAACAGATACTTAAACAATCTTAGCGGTCACGGACTTGTACAGTGTGTGGACAAACCCACACGTGTGACGGAACATAACATGGACTTGCATCTACCACATTTTTGTGAGTTACGACGACATGAGTAGGGTCCGTGCAGCCGTGTTACAGACTACAGTCACAGACCACTACAGTACAGGACTCAACATAACACTCAACACGGCTGTCAGTAGGTCTACTGATATTCCACTGGCAGCTGTCACATACATTGACCAAACATTGCTCACTAAAATTCTCTCCAACTCAAAATGGGAATCCGTCCTTGACAGTTTTGATGTCAATGAATGCTCTACTACTTTTTATACTATTTTAAATAATTAAATTTCACAAGAAAAAAAAGAAATAAAAAACGTGACCACCCGAAAGAAAAAACTTAAGCCCTGGATTTCTACTGATTTAATAAACCTGTTACGTAAACTGGATAAATTGAGTAAAATTTTGAAAAGGCAACCATTTAAACGTGAATTGAAAAAAGAATACATTGATCTTAGACAACACTTAACCAACTCTGTAAAAATTTTCAAAGCGAAATTGTTATAGAACAAAATTAAATGAGACAACAAGGGATACAAAATTATTTTGGGGTAATATAAATGAGTTAGCTGGAATAGTCAACACGAAGGACTCATTTCCCATGACAAAGCATCTTCCAGGAGCCTTTATGAATCCAATGCTCTTAAAAAAAGTTTCCGATGATTTTAATACATTTTTTTCCGCTGTTGGAAGTAACCTGGTAGTTATAGACACAGGATGGGAGCTAGTAGTGAGGGACTCTGACTACACACTGGGCACGCATTTCACACTGTGAACTGTTTCGGAACAAGATGTACTACACCAGGTGACTGCACTTAGGAAAGGGTCTGCCCCGGGACTGGATGAGGTATCGGCTAACCTTCTTACGAATAATATTTACTTTATCTTAAAACCTTTGACAATTAAATTAATACCAGTATTTCAACAGGAATTTTCTCTAATAAATTTAAATTGGCAAAAATAATTCCCATATACAAATCTAACGACTTTTCAGATAATAGCAACTTCCGTCCAATCTCGTTGCTAAGCGTGTTCTTTAAAGTACTAGAACGAATAGTTAAAGGTCAGCTAGTATCTTACCTGGAAAAAAATAACATTTTAAGTGAAAATACGTATGGATTTAGGCGTGACAAATGTGTAAATTATGCTTTATTTGACATAAATAAAGATTTAAATACCAATTTATCTAAAAAACAATAGATGCATGCTACTATTCTTAGACCTGAAAAAGGCGGTCGAGTCAATTTATCGCAGTATTTTATTGGACAAATTCGTAGCTATAGGCGTCCGCGGCACTGCTTTGGCTTGGTTTAGTCGTTATTTCAAAGAAAGGCGTCAAGTGGTTTCAATCTGTTGACATAATAGTGACGAACAAACTGTCGATTACGGGGTAATCTAGGGCAGTACGTTAGGGCCAGTTTTATTTTTTATTTATATCAATAATATTTCCAGGATTTATTTATTTGGGGAAGCTTTATTTGCTTGCCGACGACAGGTTGATTTTCATTTCAGGTAAAAACAGGTGAGATGTTAAATTAAATGCAATGAGTGACTTAAAGACGTTAAAAAAATGGTTTGACCAAAATATTCTTTCATTGAATATTTCAAAAACAAAATGTATGCCTATTTCTCTGCATTCTAGTACAAAATATAATTTGAAAGACCTAATAATTCATCAGTGCGGTAGTTACTCAAATTCGACATGTGGGTTCAAAGAAATAGAGATCGTAAAACACTGCAAATACCTGGGAGTTGTTTCAGACTCTCGCTTAAAATGGTCTGAGCACGTTGATTATGTCCTTAAACAAAATTAGAAACTAATATCTATGCATTTAGGAAACTAAGTAAAATTTTAGACAGGAACGAGATAAAAATAGTATATTTTGCTTACGTCCAGTCACTTCTTTCCTTCGGTAACATTGCGTGGGGCAATGCATGTAAAACGCTTCTTGAACGTCTTTTCATTACGCAAAAGAGTATATTAAAGGTTGAGGAAAAATGTGCGTTATCCAACTGAGTCTCTCTTTCAGAAATCTTCTGTACCTTCACTACGAAAGTTATATATAAAAAATTTACTAATTCACATCTACATAAATGCTAATACAATATTACCAGAAATTTTGCACTCTTACCAAACAAGATATTCAAAACATGTTGGTATTCATTTAATTAGATTAGATAAATCCTTTTCAAAAACCAATTCTTATTATTTTTCACATATTCTATTTAGAAGCATATGTAACAGATTTCAGAATTTAAATTTATTTGAATCAGGTAGTATTACAAAATGTAAATATAATGTCACAGAACTGTTGTTACAAATTGGAGTCCAAGGAATCCGAGACTGTCATTCACTCAGACTTGGGACCAACCTGACCTTGACCCCTCCTCATCCCTCGGCGCTCGTCATATCACGGTCTTGTGTATGTGGTCTTAATTCTACCGATGGTTTTGTCTAATACGACAGTATTATCTGTTATATCCTTCATCACACAACTACATTTCTAAATTTTATGCCTTAAAACACACCGACACGTAACAGTAACACTCGACATCTAGATAACATAAACTTTTTAGTACGACTCTAGCCTACGCACAGGCTGCTTGCCCATGTAGGCTAATTTCCATTGTAGAATATATGTTAATATGTAATATATAATTTACTTAAATTATATAAATAATATTTATCCAACGACTGTACTTGAAATTAAATTGTTTTATGTTATCGCCACTTAGTAAGTATAGTAAAATAGTAATTTACTATTTATCAAATGTAAATAAATCTAATATCTTGGTGTATATGTTTTTTGGAAGTAAAATATTTTTCTATTCTATTCTATTATATTCTTTAAAATAAGCACAGAAAAACATTTGTAAGAGATTTTTAAATTTTTATGCGAAATTTCGGGCATTGTACAAATTTTTAGCGGATTTCATAATCATGAATATTTACGGTTTGTAAAAAAAAATTATTTTTTATTGAAGTAATTGTACTTTCTACCAAATTTTATATATTTCCAGGTTAAAACCTAATGCTGTTATTCACAATAAAAGTGATTTTTTTCAATAATAAACTTTTTTTACAAAAGCGTTAAATTATTATTAGGTTTAAAGTAAAATAATAATACAGTATTCGTTAGTGAACTATTAGAGGGAAATAGAACGTTTCTCTAAGCTAAAAGAGATCCCCGAGTTAACATCTGTGGTCATAAAGTAAATAAGACCGCTACTTTTTCCGCACCACCTCTTCTCACAATTAGTGGTTAAGTGTTGCCCGGTAAAAGACTGCGTTAAATGTGAGTTAGTGGAATGGTACTTGTTTTAACCTCTGTTGTGGTAATTACTAATTATAAACATTAGCTATTAACATTAACTTTAAAAGACAAACTTAAATTTTTTCTATGAAATAAGTAAACATAAATAAATAAATGATAATAAAAATAATTTAAATGCTTCGTGAAACTTAATATTAATTTATTGATATATGGAATTAATACAAACTACGATTAGAAAACTTAGAAGAAACTTAATAAAATCGAATATTTCTCTGAATCGGTATTCTATAGGCTTAGTGTTAGCGAAGCCTATCACAGGTGGATCTTAAATATTTTATTTCCTTCTATCCGTACGATATATCGAAAATGAACTCAAGTACAGATTTTAAATTGTTCATTAAGCTTCATTTATATGTGTGATACAAGGAGTTAAAAATACTAATTATCACCACTGGATTTGGCTGATGGTGAGTAAATAATTTATGTGGTTTTTATGGGCAACGATGATGGCAGGATAAATAAATTTGTAAAGAAACTCAGTACATGTAGCCTTAATATCCCAAAACATATAGAACCATATTATGGTATTGTGACGTCGGGGCCCATGTTCCCGCCGTCTGGAAGTACTGGAGGGGGAGGTCAGCAAGGTGAGCGCCCGAGGCGGTGTGTACGTGAGAGGACTCCGGCGCGAGCGGACGTCCGAGCTCCCTGAGGGCCGATCTAGTGTAGGGCTTAGCCTAGTGATAGTCGTGACGCGTGGTGTCCATGGGTTCGGGAGTGTTGTCGTTTGAATAAAGTTGCTGTAATCTGAGCTGCGTTTGATTCCTGAGGACACCCCCTTCGCCCCAGCTGAGCAGGAGGCGTGACAAATTGGTGGAGGCAGCCGGGTATCCTGAGGTGATCCAGAACCAAAGACGGATTAACGATCCCAGGTTAGTAATATAATATTTAATAGTAATATAATATAATAGTGAATATTTCTTTTTAAAATTCGGATTGTTTTTTTTTTTAAGTAAATTGATTAAGTTGAAAAAGAAATGTAGATTGAAAGAACAAGAGAGAAAGTTAGTTTTTGATCCAAATAATTGTAGTTACCTTTTGAAAGCAAAGTGTAATCTGGAGTAAATAATTTTATTTGTTTTCTCGTAGCTTGTAAGCCGAACATAATTTTGTAGTTGTTGTAAGAGTAGCCTATTTAGCAGCCACAGTGCGTCGAACCAAGGTACCGGTAAGGGAGGCAACCTACCCGTGATGTAAACAAAGCTGTTTCTTTTTATTGGTGAATAGAATAATTTTGAGAAATAGTTTTTGTTTTTATAAAGTAGTTAAAAAAAAAGAGAGCTTGTCCATGGGTAGGCCAGGTCAAACCCAATTGGTACGACGACTGTCGCGGCATTGGAATGTTGTGGTGTTTTGAATAACCCTTGTGTTCAGGGGAATATGTATATTTAAATTGTTGATTTGATTTGGATTGTGATTGTGATTTTGATTTTGTTTTGATTTAATTTTGTTCTGATTTGGTTTTTATTTAAATCTTAATTCGTGATAGGGTGGAGCAATCGTATGTCGTCCCCAAACATCAAGTTTAGTGTAAAAACAAGAAGTCAGTCAAGGCTGACATCAGTTAGTGAGGTTCCCGAAGAACCAGGACAACCCCAAAGACATCTTGAGGAAGTAAGAACCGTAGCTGAAGTCGATTTAATTCCCCTACCTGGTAGTGGTCCTGACGGTGAAGAGGAAGTAGAAGCTATGGCTGAAGCCAGGGGGCCTGTTATTACTCCAGGAAAGTTCAGGGGCGGAATGGAGGACAACGTGGAGGAGTATCTAGCCCAATTTGGGAGAGTGGCAAAGGCCAATGGCTGGAACGAGGATAAGATGTTGGTTATTCTCCCCTGTTACCTGGAAGGGGCAGCTCTGAAATGGTACGAAAACCTAGAGCAATCTTTAGGAGCCAATATCACCTGGGAGCGGGTAAAGAATGGAATGAAGGATACGTTTCAAGCAATCGCTTGGGATGAACAGATGGAGTTCCGACTGCGCATGCGGATGCAAGGGGAGGAGGAGCCCGTAGAATCGTATGTACAAGATGTGTTAAATTTATGTTCAAAAGTGGACCCCGGAATGAACGAGAGAACTAAGATCAAACATGTTTTAAGAGGATTAAGGCCATCTCTATTGGAGAAAGTGATGGTGATGACCAATGACACTCTAGAAAGCCTACTGGCTAACGTAAGGAAGATCCAGACCGCACGTTTCATGGCTGGACAGCGGGTAGACCACCTACTGGGGGAAGTCTCATCAAAGGCGACAACTACAGGGAACGCCAGTCAGCCATCCAAGACGGAAAGAACACAGGAGCTAGAAAGCAAACTAGAAAACTTAACATCTGAATTTGCCAAGTTAAGCATGCGTCTTCTAGAACAGCAGGAGAAGAATCGAGATACACGAGGCCGCATGACTGAGAACAATAAGCAACAGCCAAGGGTTCAGTTCGAAGTTCCGAGGGAAAGAAGAGCACAAGATGGTGAACAGTATGGAAGGTGGAACCGAGGGAGAGCAAGAGGAGCCTACTCCACCTCGAATCGTGGAAGAACTAGTGACGGTCGAGTGATATGCTACCAGTGCAATAGACCCGGTCATTATGCTGTTGCCTGTCGCTCAGGAAATCAGGGAAACGACAGAGGGAACCACTAAATCAGGGAGCGAGTGGTTCCGCTAGAATGAGCTCCCGACAACAGAGGATGAGCGTCTTGTGCCAAGAACATGAGCGCCGAGAATGGCATGACACATGGAGGAGATACAACCGTAATCCACGCCATGAGTATCGCCGTGGGGATTTTACCAACGCTATACCCAAGGAATTCCCTCGTCCCGAGGCCAGTACTGTTAGGACCGTGGGAGTATTGGAAATAAAAGGAAAATTAAATCAGAGGACAATGCCAATAATATTAGATACTGGGGCCTGTGTGAGTTGTGTTGATGAGAATCTGGTAGCCAACGTGAGAGACAGGATTAAAGCAGTACAAGGAATGAATGTTAAGACAGCCACCGATGAGCCGGTACAGATTTTGGGTAGAATAGAAATTATCTTAGAAATCAGCCACTGTGTGATATTGTTCCCAGTGTTTGTGGCCAAAGGAGTGGGTGACTGTTGTATCCTGGGTAACGATTTCCACCTGAAGTTTGGTACAACAATAGATTTCTCGAGGAGAAGAGCCCAATTTATAATCGCCAACGGAAGAAAAATCTCAGTAGATTTCCTCAGCGCGGAAAAAGACGCCAAGTATTTGCGTCCACCTCCAGACCCCTCGTGGTTGAAGCACATACAGTTTGAAGAAAGACAACAGATACAGGCGAGAGTAATATGTGATGATTCTACTGAACTCCCTCCAAGAAGTCAGAGACTCCTGAAAATTAAGTACGAAGGTTTGTTGCCCACTTTAGGAGTTATGGAACCAAAGGAAGGAATTTTTAGAGAAAAATCTGTTCTATTGCCCTACGGATTGACTCACGCCGAGCCACCTAACCAAGTATTGGTGATGAATCTGGCAGATGATAAAAGGTGCCTACAAAGAGGCGAAGTGTTAGCGGAGGTATATGAAATCTGTGAACTGCGAGAAGAACCGACCAGCGAAGTCGAGGGAGCAAGACAAGAAAAGAGCGAGCTTGAGGAGGCGAACATAGATATTAATCCGCAATTATCCCCAGAGAAAAGAAAAGCCCTACTTAAACTGCTGACAGAGTTTAGAGACCGCTTTGCCTGGAAGAAATCTCAAATAGGACGAACAAACGTGTGTGAACTGGCCATTCCGCTCACTGACGATACCCCAGTGCATCAACCTCCCTATAGGGTGTCGCATCGTGAGCGAGAGATTATCAGGGAGCAGGTGGATGAAATGCTAACGAAAGGAGTCATCCGGAAAAGTAATAGCGCTTACGCATCCCCAGTTGTACTCGTAAAGAAGAAGAACGACACATGGAGGTTCTGTGTAGATTACCGTAAATTGAACCTATGTATCCAAGATCTAGCGTATCCCTTACCATTAATTGGAGATATATTGACATACTTGAACGGATGTCAATGGTTCTGCACCCTCGACCTGAACTCTGGTTATTGGCAAATACCAATTAAGGAGGAGGATAAGCACAAAACTGCTTTTATAACGGCAGACGGCCTTTGGGAGTGGGAATGTACCCCCTTTGGACTCAAGACTAGCCCAGCGGTGTTCCAGAGATGTATGGACCAGGTACTAGCAGGGTTGAAATGGGGGAGCTGTCTGGTTTACCTTGATGACGTATTGGTCATGGCACCAGCATATGATGACATGCTGAGCAGATTAAGGCAGGTCTTGGAAAGGCTTAGATCAGCCTCTATGACTCTTAATCCAACCAAATGTTCGTTCGGGTATAGCGAAGTCAAGATCTTAGGACATACGGTAAACGCCCAAGGTATAAGTCCCAACCCTGACAAGATACAAGTAGTAAAAGACTTTGAGGCTCCAAGACGACTAAGAGCTCTGCGATCCTTTATTGGTATGTGTAATTATTACAGATCTTTTGTGCCGAATTTCTCTAAGGTAGTTGGTCCTTTAGTCCATCTTACCAGGAAGGATGTAAGATTCCATTGGGGTCCTGAACAGGAGGCAGCCTTTGTAGATCTGAAGGAGCGCCTAACATCAGCTCCAATTCTGAGACATTTTGACCCAAAGTTGCCCATTGAGTTGCACACTGATGCGAGTGACCAAGGAGTAGGCGCAGCCCTTATGCAAAAGGATGGAGAGACAGTGCTTCCAGTAGCGTATGGTTCGCGAAGGTTATCGGACGCCGAGAAGAAATACACTACAACTGAGAAAGAGTGCATCGCTGTGGTCTGGGCGGCGCAACATTTTAGGCAGTTCTTGTGGGGCCGAAAGTTTACTATAGTGGTGGACCACCACGCGCTATGTTGGTTAGACAAGAACAGAGACCTATCGGGCAGACTGGGCCGTTGGGCTCTCAAACTTATGGAATTTGACTACAAGATTAAACACAAGCAAGGGAGATTGCACGTGGTACCAGACTGTCTATCAAGGAATCACGGAGGGATAGACGATCCGGAGGATCAGGACAAGACCAATGATATCCCAATGTTATCAATTAACCTGAAAGATCTCACCAGTCTACAGAGAGAAGATCCCGATTGCAAGAGGATAATAGAAGCAGTTCAAGACCCCGACGGAGCAGCTAGCGCAGATCGACGGTTGGCTAAGAGCTTTATGGTTGAAGACGGGTTACTATATAAGAAGAATGTCGCACATGTAGGTCACAAGAAGTTACTAGTGATCCCAAAAAGTATCAGAGATGAGGTGTTATTTGAATGTCATGACAGTCCGTTATCTGGCGGCCATCTGGGGTTCAGTAAAACATTCTTCAAGATAAAAAGCAGATACTACTGGCCAAATATGGTTAAGGAAGTTGAACGATACGTAAAAACGTGCCCGGACTGCCAGAGTCGCAAGACACCCAAACGAGCAGCCGCAGGGTTCTTACAACCTATTCCCGTGGGACAGCCATTAGACACCATAGGAGTGGACTTCTTGGGACCGTTTCCGAGGTCAGCGAAAGGGAATGTGTATATAATAGTAGCAGTAGACTACGCCACAAAGTGGGCAGAGGCCGAGGCCGAGGCAACGAGAACCACGACTGCTGAAACAACAGCGAGGTTCCTAGTAAACAGGATAATTCTGTAAGTTCGGATGCCCAAAGAAGATATTGTCAGATAGAGGGACGAATTTCACATCCTCCTTGGTGAAAGAATTGTTAAAAGGATTGGGAATACGACCAGTATTTACAACTGCCTACCACCCCATGTGTAATGGACTGACAGAACATTTTAACGGTACTTTGGCCCAAATGCTGTCGAATTATGTCAGCACTAACCAGAGAGACTGGGATTTGTATGTAAGCCTTACTTGCTTTAGCTATAACACATCTGTACAAGAGACCACTCGACACACACCCTTTTTCCTTATGTATGGTCGAGAAGCACGACTCCCCATAGACGTGTCCCTACGCCAACATGCGTCAGAGGACCCACAAGTCGAGGAAGTGCTGGAGAGAGTTCAGAAGTGCCGTGAAGACGTACAGAAGATAGTCAGCGGTACACAGAAGAAGCAGAAACAGAGGTTTGATAGGACCCATCGACATGTGGAATTTGAACCAGGGGAACAAGTAATGGTGTGGACTCCCATCCGCAAGAAGGGTAGATCGACTAAGCTGCTACACAGATGGTATGGACCATACCAGGTCGAGGCTAAGCTATCGGACGTGAACTACGTGATACTAGTCACCAAAGGAAAGAAGCCTCCGTTCCAGGACACAATTCACGTTAGTCGGCTGAAGCGGTACTACCCTAGGACACTGTGAGAGGGTTATGGTAAACAAAACAAAGTGGACTAAAAGTAGTTGTAAATAATATTTAGTAAAAGGTAGATTAATAATTATTAATGTAGGACCATGTTCAATTTTTGGACTTTCCAATTTATTGTGAATCGTAGTGAGTGGTAGTAAAACCTTAACATTAGTGCACGAAATGAGGAACTCATGACGGTGTGCTTCACGACAATAAATAGCCGGTGAATGAACTATGAACGTGCCGTCAGCAAGATCAAAGTTCGAACGGAAGGGGAGAGTGTGACGACCTTGCTGAGGACAATTAGTTCGGTTAGTGTCGGTGTCGCGTGGACATAAGTGAACTGAAGACAACCTGAGTCCCATAATCGTGGTTCATTATATATATTCATGTACGTTTATTCTCAGAACTGATTTAATAATTTTCAAATAATTGCTATTTATCGTACAGTGTTTGACATTTTATTTCTTGTTTAATTGTGTTACTTGTGTGTGTACCTAAGTCCTGACAGAGACAGGAACGAGGTGAGCGGCTATGGAATACCAGATAGCGGTGATGTATCTAGTTACGTGTAAGTGTATTTTGTTTGCAGTCGCAGTTACCGGGATGCACAGCGACACCCGGGTGCCGATATCTGTAACTACAGGGGTGTACTGGAAAGAGATACCCGAGATGGTGATGTACGAGTCATCAGTTCCTCTAGTGTATCAAAGTGTGTTGCCAGAGGTCGATATGGCTCATTTGTCACTGCCACAGAATAATGGTTTTTGTAACAGAGTATTAAATGATCCCCAATGTATGTTGTTCGCATGGATTCTTCAGGCCGATAAAAGAATAGGACAGCAAGTGAAATGGCTGAACTCGAGCCTCAGTGGGAAATCCGATGTATATGTAAAGTCTAATAGTATGTCTGCTAGAGTCCAGAGGAGTTTAAGTGTGATAGGAGATTTCGCCCATTGGTGCTGTGGAGTAACGACTAAACGACAGTTAAAACCTTTATTCACTAATCAATATTTAATGTCAAAATTTGAAAATAGCTTAAGTGAGCAAGTAACTGAAGCCTTTTCAGAAATAGAGAATGTCAATTTAGGTATGAAGAATTACAGTGCAGAAGTAGAGAGGACCTTCGCACGTGTCGTGGATGTTGGCGTTAACATAACCAAGTTAATCGATCGATTTCAGAAGCAGGAATTCACAAACGAACAGAGAAATGATCACAAGAGTTTTAGTTTGTTACAGGTGAGCGCGCACCATACAGTACGTCAGTTACAATTGTTACAACTTGTTACACGCCTAGAGATATTGAGTCAATGTCGAGAGGGGAAGATCCCGAATTCTATAATAACTGTAGATAAGCTAAGAGAGGATTTAACAAAATTAACAGTTGCATTAAAAGCGGACAGCTATGACCTAGCGATACCAGTGGAGGAAGTGTCTAAATACCTTAAGTTAGAAATAGCTGATTGTGTAATTTCTGGTAACTCAATCTTAATAAATTTGCAGATTCCAATCAAGAAACTTACGTCCCAATGGAGATTGTATACCCCTTTAATAATACCTTTTGCGTGGAATAACCAGACTTGTACCATTAAGCAGGAAACGTCATTTGTGGTTAACAGTGAAGACAGTATGGTAGTGATACAGGGAGCAGCCTTGCAGCACTGTCAGCCGAATATTAATCCACTATGCTATGTCCCTAGATACGCCGGTGATGCTGTGTCCGGATCACGTTGCCCTAGAAAAACATTTATGGGTGCGACCATACAAGAGCTGAGCTCACTATGTGTATTTTCATGTGTGTCAGGTGACGTGCCACTTATCACCCAGATAGACGACTTCACCTACGTACTAACCCATATTGTTGAGCATTTAGAGTTTGTGTGCAGATACACTTCGAACACTACAGTTAAGATAACAGAGCGTAAGAGCCTGGGTGCACTACACGTGAGAGTGCCGTGTGATTGTAGCTTAGTCGCTGACTCCCACATTTTGGTTTCAGAAAGCTATCCGTGTAGACAGGAAGCGGATAAGTTAGCTGTGGCACACATACTTCCAGCTTCGTGGTCAAAATTAAAAACTTTGAAAATCACCTCTAAAATTAATCATGTTTCCAGCACTTTCGAGACACTAGACGAATGCTTAGACAACGAATGGCCTAGTCAGCTGCCGCACTGGAATTTATCTTTTTCAGAACATAGAAAGTTAGAGAGCCCGACGCTTAAGGTTTTGTCAGTGGAGAGAGACATGTATACATCACTGTCAGCCGTGCTGCACTCCATTTATTTTTGTTTACTAACCATAATTGTTGTGAGAAATCCCCATCTAGTAGGCTTAGGTATAGGAGCATTTGTGAGAGCAGAAAATGAAATATTCTCCCCGAATCAGGAACAATTTATTGTGGATTTATTTTGTGGCATTATAATAATATTGGTTCTGATTGGTTGTCGGTACGTCGTGGGATTATGGGTAAACTGGAGATCCAAGGTATCGAGACGAAAAGGCGACGGCATAGCGATGACCGCCAAACGTGACGTCAGAGACGATGGCTTGCCAAAGAACTTACCTATCACGGAGGTCGATGGAAAGGAGCTGAGAATCACTCTTGAATGGTGGGACCAAGTTCGTGATCAGGTATAAAGGATACCAGGTAATCGTTGTAACCATAGGTAAACTTCGAGGTAAACTGTATAACTGTGAACGTTATAGTGTATGATTAATAAAATGTCTAAAATATATTATTTCAGGAGATTATTGTTATCATGAATTCGTAAACATGTAAGTCCAGTGTGTGAATGAAAATGTGGGGAGTGTGAAAGTTTGAATGAAAAAAAAACCGAGTGGCCACTCAGAGTGAATGTGAGTGAATATGAGTATTAGCTAATATAAGAGTTTATATTTCAAAACTGTTTATTATGATTGACTAGGTGAAATACATGTTCTGTTTTCAGCGGTACGTATACATACGCCAATATCAGCGTGGAATGGTTAGAAGTTGATTTTGACTAATAATAATTAAATTGTAAACTCATAATTATTCTGTAAATACAGGGGACCCTTGAAATAGTTTTAGAATTCCTAGATTTGGTTAAGACTTAATGTTTAAGAGGATTGGTACGTCGCAATGACATAATAATTTGTTAGTAAAATATAATTGCCTATTGTATTATAACACTGATGTAAAACAGTTAATAATAATTTATGTTGTTCTTCCAGTTGTCATTAACGTAATTATGAATTAAGCGTTGACAAGTTAGTTTCTAAGATTGTAACACTGTATACGAAACCAAATGTTGTATATGGTTATGCTAACCAATGTTAAGAAATAAGTAATTGCTTTTGTAATTTGTTTGTAAATTGGGGAATAAAAATAATCAAGTATTAGCTTGTCAATGCATACAAAGTAACTTATAAGTCGTTCGGGTATAGTTAGCTATTAACATATTCTTGTGTGGTATTGAGGTAGTTATGTTAAAAGGTAGTTAGATGTATGTAAAGAGTAAAATTTAAGAGGTAAGAGCTTTGTTGAAAAACGAAGTCATTTCATGCTAAGTCTTAGAGCACCGGTGGGAAGTCCAGTAGCTCAGAGCCAGGCCGGTGACCCGAGAGGTCAGGTGACCAGAGAGGCCGGACGGCTACTGCTGACCACAGCTACTTTTGTCACGTAGACACTGCCGCTGTGCACAACTTCAGTTACAAAACTTTGTACCACCTCTTGCACTGTAAAATATCTGTATCCTGTAGTACATGGTTACGCTTATAATGTCCTGCTATAGTTTGTTTCACTTGTCTATGTTAATGAGTAGGAAGATGTCAAATATCTAGAATAGCCTTGTCGTGGAATTATAATTACAATTATTTAGTTTGGGTCCCTATAATAATATCCACTTTGTAAGGTTATTATCTATAAAAAAAAAGTGTTTTTGCAATAGTAAGTTATAGTATGGGTAGATAATAAGGATTAATGTACTAGTTAGTAATTTGGTAAATAGTTCTAATAATAATATTATCATGTTTGAATTGGAATATCGTCATTGTACTAGATCATAAGAAAGGGCAATATAGAGGATTAATATATTTTGTTTTGTATGACTCGCACAGAACAGCTGAATGGTTCCGGAATGTGTCATGAACTCATCTATTCATATACAATTATAATTTCTCGCTTCAAGTAGTTATAAAGACATGTAAAGTTGATTAATGTATTTTAATATAAAATGTCGAATATACCTACACGTAAGGATAGATGTATAATATAAGGGAATGGACACCACCGCGGGTATTTGAGTAAGTTTCTATGAACTAATGTTTTCTGTCAAATAAATGCGATTACACCAATAGCAAACATTGCTAACTAGAGTAGGTAGATAGGCTCTCGTAGGACAACATGTTTTTGTAGAAGGCAAACCTTTGTGAGGAACGATTCATTGCCTGTTGCTGGAATAGCATTAACATTAATAAACTTTCCCTGGAAATGTATTAGTGAAGCGGTACCGATGGGAGCGAACGACTGAGGCTCGTGATCGGGCCGTCCCAACGCCAGAGAATTTATGTGTGATCGAGCCGTCCCAACTTCAGAGACTTTATGTGTGATCGGCCGTCCCAACTTCAGAGACTTTATGTTTGATCGAGCCGTCCCAACTTCAGAGACTTTATGTGTGATCGGGCCGTCCCAACGCTAAAGACTTTATGTGTGATAGAGCCGTCCCAACGCCAGAGACTTTATGTGCCAGTGTAAATGACTGTCCCTGAGAAGTGGCTGCCGCAGTGTCGTTGTTCCCCATGTGTTTCCTCCACATCTAAAGACAACTATTGACTGTTGGAGAACCCCGACCGCTAGCCACACTGTTAGCGATACGCGGCGAAACGTGAGGGTAGACGCCATGGTAACTTGTGCACGTGACCCAGCCGCCCAGCTGAACACAACCAAGGGACCAGCTGCCAGGGCCTGGAAGAATGAAGAAGACGAACTCCTAGAGGGCATCCACCCCAACAACCACCCTTAATTTGGCTGGGGGTGTGTGACGTCGGGGCCCATGTTCCCGCCGTCTGGAAGTACTGGAGGGGGAGGTCAGCAAGGTGAGCGCCCGAGGCGGTGTGTACGTGAGAGGACTCCGGCGCGAGCGGACGTCCGAGCTCCCTGAGGGCCGATCTAGTGTAGGGCTTAGCCTAGTGATGGTCGTGACGCGTGGTGTCCATGGGTTCGGAAGTGTGTTGTCGTTTAAGTTAATAAAGTTGCTGTAATCTGAG
Source organism: Homalodisca vitripennis (assembly GCF_021130785.1). Classification (NCBI taxonomy): domain Eukaryota; kingdom Metazoa; phylum Arthropoda; class Insecta; order Hemiptera; family Cicadellidae; genus Homalodisca; species Homalodisca vitripennis. The sequence goes on along the minus strand of NW_025779665.1, from coordinate 7,106 downwards.
CTGCGTTTGATTCCTGAGTACACCCCCTTCGCCCCAGCTGAGCAGGAGGCGTGACAGTATATTGCTGTATAAACTTTTATTAATAAACAATATGTTATTTAGTTTAATAAATAAAAGTGTGAATATACCATGCAAATGGTATCTACAAAAGGATTACTTCAATATACTCAGTAGAGCCAATTAATCAAAAGGCTGACACAACTTTCTTTCTCCTTTTTCAGGGGGTTTTGAAATACCCTCTTTTCGTTATCAATATCTGGTCGTCTTTCAATAATAAAATGAACTATATACTTGAAACTTTGCATTTTAACTTTCAGAAGCCTGTTACTATTCACCTGGTATTATTGCGTACTTCTGCCTCTTTTGACCCAGAAGGCGAAATAAAATATTACATCAGTTGTTATTTAAAATCAAAATATGCCCTCAACGAATTAAGTTTTACGGTTATACCACGACCTAAATAAAATACTGTTTCCTTGTACTAATTAAAACAACTTTTATACTTCAAGTGGTGTGTAAAAAATTTTGGAAATATCCGAAAAGATAAAGAGCGCTTAAATTTGATCCCCATCAAAATATACATTATACATATATAAAGTAAAAAATAAAATGGCATCATTTGTAAGAAAATTAAAAAAGAACAGCAGAAAAGGTAATAGACTGACAAAATTAAATCTTTCAATAAGGAAAGTGAGGAGAAGTTTTGCAGGCATATTTTTATCACGGGTATTTTGTGGTTCATTATTTTAGGCACAATCAGGTTTCCAAAGTACCAAAAGACTGTGTAACTATCTCAATAAACAAATAAGAAGAGAGCAAAATGTATTCTATCACACACTAACCTATCATACTACACGTAATATTTAATCAAAAATGTATATTAACTTTAAGGTGTATATTTAAAATGAGAAATAACAATATTGTAATTGAAATTAGTAATTGAATTAGCTGCAACAGTGTAAATGGTATGCCTAATGCATGGCTGCCAACGCTCTTCACATATTTGCGAATTTCCTATTACGACTTCGATTCGACTCTTCAGCTAGGGAGATCGAGAGTAAAAGCAGCAGATTTTCACTGCAAACACACACACACACACACACACACACACACACACCTTAGGACAGGATGTGGATGGTAAAAATTTAATCAATAAAAATCTCACTTTACTGAAAATTAGATGGATCGACAGTATATACGTAGGGTGGATTTCGTAATACGAAATGTATTAGTTTTTGCGTCCGTCAACTAGATGTAACCATGCCAGGCTAAGGGCTGCTTTTGATTTACATCCTTTCCCGGTGATCTATTTATTTTAAACTGTCACATAAGTTAAGTTATATGCTTATCGTCTTCTAACTTCCATGACTATTACTTCTAAAACGTCAGTTTTTTAGTTTTCGATGATAATATAAAATAGCAGAAAATTACCGTTTATATTCAGAATATTTTACTATGGTTGTATTAAAGTACATAAAATTTAGGCAAAAATAAAAGTGTTTCCTTCTTTTATTTACTATGAAACTGTATAGTCTAATTATAAATAATTAGTTATTATATTGTACTGTACCATCAATTCTAAAAATTGTTAGTATTTTAATGGAGCCGATTCCGACTTTATTCAAAATTTTTATGGTTATTTTAAAAAACTCGTAAACTTTTATTAAGAGTACTTAAAAAATAATCGTTGTTAAAACACGCTAATTTCCTATACTTCAGTTTGACTTGTGTACGGTATATAAATCTAATTTTCTAACATTTAATTTTTTCAATTAAAGAAATTTTATCTGGTTATCATAATGTTTTACAGAATGGTATTATCCAATACAGCTTCTTTATGTGTGTAATTTATATATATATATATAAAATGCGTTATAGAAATGTTGAGATTGGGTACATTGTACAATTCTGCACTTTATCATGTTTCAGTGCATTCAATTTGTAGTAGACTATAAGACGTGTAATATAAAAAAAGCTTTCCTGAAGTAAAATTTTGGATAAGATTTTAAAGTATGGACGTAGTTCCAAGCGACCTATAGTATTAAAATTTTCAGTATTAAAATCAAAACTCTAAAAACGTTACATTGTGGGAAACATATACATATAACTATTGAATACTAATTTGTATTTCATACTTGAACTGACATCAAAGAAATAATAATACCTGACAATCTTTTTTAATTGATCCACAGTTTTTCCAAAGCTTATACAACGGCAGTAGGCAAATACTAATACACACTATGTAAAAACAGTAGAAAACACGAGGGCTATAAAAATGCCCTGCAGTAACATGTAACATTTCATATCGCTAGATGGATCATATACCTTATTGCCAACATAAAGCTATACCCAATAACTTGAACCATTTACTACTCACAGTGCAGTTAGGTATTGATACTTTCGGTCCAACCCTCGTAAAACTGGTAAATTTTATATTTTTAATCCTGTGTTACAGGTTACAAAGTTTCAAAAATACATTTTATGTGAACAATTGACACTTTTAGAATAACTTCTCCTTCATAATACTATCTAATGAAATATTCCTAAGGAAAGGTTACTTCTTAAAATAATACTAAAGTATTTTTAAATCCATGTGAACTGGCAGTAACACGTAAACATATAAGAGAGGAAATTTAAAATCTTTTCCGTATAACCAGAAATCCAATCCACATATTTATATAGATAACAGTTTTTTATCGTCTTCATCCTGTGGCTTCTTCTGTATATGAAAAAAAAAACTTAATGATACATCTTTTTCATTTAGTAACAGATATCCCAATTGCTACAGATATGTTTAGTTTTAAGCAGTAAACAATTATATAAGCCGGGGGTAGGATTTAACTTATCTTTTTATATAGTTAAATTATTTTGATAAAAAAGTTATTCCTGGATAAATAAGTTTTCGCTAACTAGTTTTAGATGTTGTATATTGAAAAAACATCATAATAACTATTATTATATGTTTAAATGTTTAAGTTTCCATTCAGATAAATATATCACCAAAATATTAAATAATACGACGTTACAGTGTGCTAACAAGATAAAGGCGACATAAATATTTTCCTACGTAATTTTTCCTCTTAGGCTTTGAGTGAGATATCATAACAAATACATATATATATATATATATATATATATATATATATATATATATATATATATACGAGGGTTGTTCAATAAAGACTGAGACTGTGTCTATAAAACATTTATTATTTAATTCTGATTCTACATCAAAATTTTTCACCTTCAAAGTATTTCCCATTAAGTAAAATGCACTTGTCCCTAGCGCCTTTTCCATGCCTGGAAAACGTTAGAGAAACATGTTCTTTAGGATCCACCTCCAAAGCCTTTACTGCATCCTGTTCCGAATCAAAACGACGTCCCCTTTAATTCCTTTATTTTGCAGTAGGAAACAAAAAAAGTCACAGGGCGCAAGGTCAGGACTATAAGTTGGGTGGGGCACGACCTTAATGTTTCGTTTGGCCAAATATTCTGTCCACAACATGTGCAATGTGAGGCCGCGCATTGTCGTGATGAAGTTTCCAGTTTTCTCGAAGTTCTGGACGCTTTCGAGAAATGTGATCATTCATTAATGTAGCCAAAACTTGTTTTTTATAGTCTCTATTGATTGTCTGTCCACGTGGAACTGAATGAGTGTACACCATTCCTTTATAGTCAAAAAAAGTAATGACCATTGCTTTGTTTGCAGATTTGGTTTGCCATAGCTTTCTTCGGGCGACCTTCATTTTTTTTCAACCCACTCAGTGCTTTGGAATTTTCATTGCAGGGTCATACTGATAATACTCATACTCCTTCCACCAATCCCTATCTTCTTCAACGAACCGCTTCCACTCAAGGCAAACATCGACACGGTTTTTGTTTTTGTTTCAGATGTGAGTAAACGAGGAATCCAACGAGCACACACTCTAGACATGTTAAGATTGTCTTTTAAAATTGTGTGAGCACTACCTACCGATATGTCAAGGAGCTCAGCAATCTGTCTGACGGTCAGACGTCGGTCAGTTTTGATCATTGCCCGCTGCTGTATTGATGATTTCCTCAGTGAGAGCAGTAACTGGGGCACCATCTCCTCCTTGCAACTCTGGGTCCCTCTCTTCCCTCCTTAAAATCTTTGAACCAGCGAAAACAGGAAGCACGAGACATTGCGTCATCCCCAAAAAGCTTGCTTTATGTCTTCATAAGTGTTAGTCGCAGTTTTGTTGAGTCTAACACAAAACTTAATCGCATATCGTTGTTCACGCAAACTGGACATGATATAACGTTGGAGGCGGCACTTACCAAGCTGATGTTCAAATGAGCACTGATGGCTTTGTGATAGAGATAAAGCAATTCAATGTCTGTTGGTAAACAATAGGGTCCAAAGGTATTGGAAAAACCTAGGCATCATGTCTTATCAGAGCAGTATGGGGAAATCCCGGGCCCAGTCTCAGTCTTTATTGAACAACCTTCGTACATATATATTAATAAAAATATATAATAATATATATAATATATCATATATATATATATATATATATATATATTATAATAATAAATAATTTTACTTCCCCAAAATAACAAACTGAATATAACAAACATATATTATTGCCAGTGCTTAAAAATAAATAATACTATGACATAACTTATTTACAATAGCAGCAAATAACTAATACAGAAACAAATGTTTTCTACTTATTTTTAATTTTATTTTATGTACATAAAGTAATAAAATATATAAAGTAGGTTACGTCCTTTTAGATTTTTCTTTATTTTTTTAAACTAATTTTATTTCTTCTTCCCTGTCACCCACGGTTTAATCTTTTTCATTCTCATATTTTTTGTGTGTTGTTTTAATATAGCATTGTTCGACATACATTTTAAAAGCGTTTACAAAAATATCATAAGCAAGAGACGCGTCAATGCAGTTGTAAACAGCTGTCCAATCCGCATTTTTCAAGCAGCAGCTGATAGTCAATGCGACGTGCCACAGCCGCGTTGGTGGCAGTGGACGCGGTCTCGGCAGGTCCGGCCTGCCCCTGCACGCGCACCACACACATTGCTGTGGTCGGTTATACCCGCGTCCACCACGCTCCCCACGACAACACAATCTGCTCTTGTACAGACGTGATCTAAGCATGTGCTTGAAACAACGTGCAAATCATCCGCACTATGGACTGATTTTGTGGGTTCATTTAGAACAGATTCAAACCCATAACTTCACAATAAAATTTTATAATTATCTGCTTTCCAAATCATCCTTTAAAATATCAATAATAATGTCTGCAAATTATAAAAAAATTGAATTTATTCTTTTATTACAGTAACGGTCAAAGTATTGTTCTAATTCATTGATAACATTTACTACACTCGTTTCATGTAATCTATACACTGCCAATACAGAAAAAATGTTTGTTTCATAAGCCTGTTAATAAAGGAAAACTTTAGAAAGACCTCAGACGAAATTTTTTCCGAAGAAACACTTACACCTTTAATAGTTTTTCAAACTCTAATATAAATCATTTCTACACCAGCCCTGTAATATTAGTTTATAATTCCCAATTATAGCTGAAATAGGTAAACTGTATAAATCTTTTTTATGTTCATAAATCCAAATTTAAGTTATAATAACAATATCTGGTAAAGATTTGCATGAAAATATTTCTAATATGAATAAGTCGAAATTTTTCCTTTTTTGCTTCTTATATTCGGATGGACAATTATTAGATTCTTACCTTTTTCATCTAACATATTGTTTGATACGGTGTTTTATAATGACAGTGATATAAACGTAACATAAAAATGCAAGAATAAAACATATTCATATACATAAAATTGTTTCGACTATAATACGTTATTGCTGTTCCTAATAACAGTAATATACCAAATTGTAAAATTAAGACTAACTGCTAACAGAATAATAATTCCACCATCGTATAAAACTAATAAAATTAATTCAATTTTTTCAATAAACAGCTAAACACACACACACACACAAAAAGAAATCAAAACAGGGCGCTGTTGAACTCACTGAAATTGGTCAAAATCCGCTTGGCAGGTGATTTCGATGGCGTCGTCCTATTGACACTTATGCAAGATAATGTTTCCTCCTCGGTGCCACAAAAACATAAATTCCTTTGTTCTTATTTAGTTCTTTGGCCTTGAAGAAAAAGGATTCTTCTGGTGCGGGTCAGGAATTCATTTATAAAGACCGGCCTGTCCATCGACATCCCTATATGGCGAGTAGAAAAGTCGCGTTTTTCACGCGATAATATACCCAAGAACTTAATAACTAGTATAGAGTATAGTGTTGAACTAAAATACCGCATTGATTCATGAAACACTTGGTTTTGATTTATAGTAAAGTTTATTTAGATAACGCCATCACTGTATTCAAATACGTTTCACAGTTTACTTTATAAACTTTCTTGAAACTCTATATTAGTGTGGAAATAATAAAACAGGAATGCACAAATAAAGTTAAATAAATGAGGTTTAAGAGACAGTTTAAATGAGTATTGTGAATCTTTTACTCATTTTATGAATTAAAATACTATATTCCAAACAGTAGTTTTTCGATAAACTATTTAAGTTCATCGATGTCACATTTTCATCATATACGGCTTTACCATTTGATGTCCGTACTGTTATAGCTGTGTTATTACAAAGACTAACCATATTCATTATATAACAATATTATTTATTTGTGTCCTAGAAAGGGAAAGAAAAACCAGATAATTGTTGGTTATTTGTTTTTCCCGATTATGAGACGTTCAGGCGAAACAAAGTCTCATGTAAAGAAAATTTGTAACATATACGAGTAATCCAGTTGAATTATTTTTTACTGTATAGGTTAAAATCGAAATCTCAACTACAAAATATAGTAATATGAATAATAAAAAAATACATTTGCCGCTTTTATACATAAAATGCATAAGAGTTGCCATTACATAGTGGCTTATAACACATAAAGTTTTTATGCGTAACAGTAATGGTGAGAAGTATAACATTTTGCGGCGAGCAATATGTGCTGTAACGTTTTAACAGCAATATCCGATATTGCACATGACTGTAAATATAAAGCACGGGAAAATGCAATAACGTACTTT
>NW_025779664.1:0-60696 GCF_021130785.1 Homalodisca vitripennis | reverse complement strand
ATATCCAGCTGTCCAATGAATCTAGCAGATATATCTCTAAAATCAGGTTTATGTATCAAGTATATACATTTTATTAATTTATATAATTTGTAGTATTGAAACTTCAAATTGGGATAGTTTCTGGCTCTATGGGCAATGTTCTGTAAAGATATGCAACGAGATCGGTCATATCAATAGTCTGATTTTGTATACATCATGAATCTTAATATTACAAAATATGAATTATACTTTTCAGAGTATTTGACATTTATATTAATACATTCTTTCAAAAACATGACATGTGGTCAATTGATTATCTTATAAAATTTGAGAAGTGTAACACGGTGTAACTAATATACTAACATAATAATTTCTTACCTAGCAGATATTGTTTAGAACCAACCACATGTATTAATAAGTGAATAATTGAAATATTATCAACTATTTTAATTTACTTTAGATATAATCATCCTATCAAAATCATTGCGGGTTTTTTTTAGATAGAAAGTTGATCCACAACCCCGCTATGAGGCTTAGAGTACACTGCAGTATACACTAGCTAGAGCATTTCATCGACACAAAACAGACTTCCGATAAGGTTGCTATTCAAACACCTTTATGAAATTAGAGAGACTAATTTTTCATTGAAATAAGCGTACTTGTGATTTAATATTTTCTAATTAGAAATATATCTGGTACGGACGTTATATATTCAAATTACTTTTATTGAGTTAAAGTGTTGAGTGTTCAAGTTATTGCGTTTTAGCTGGGGTGGTCACTAGAGGCCGTGAGGTAACGAATGTTACTGACGCTTTTTGGTGTCGAAGACTTCGATAACGAAATGCGTTTTTCACATATTTCAGATGAGTGTAATTTTGTATCAAAGATTCTGAGATATTGTTACACAAATTCACAAACTCTATTTTACTATAACTGACTGTAAAACCATGCATTGAAATGTAACAACTTATGAATGTAAAAAGGTAATTAAAGGTAATTAGTAAATAATAAAACATATTTGTCCCAATATTAAGATTTATTTTTTACTTAATAAATGTGTGAAAATGAAACATAAACAAAGTCGAGTGACGGGAAGTGTATAATTTAACGCTTTCAAAAAATAAATTACTGTAAATATGTTTTGCTCGTTGATAGAAAGGCAGTGATATAAGATGAGGTATGTGCACTACGAGCTCAACACAGTTTGTTTCCACATTGCAAAAGTAAAACAACGCATACTTATTTTGAGTAATAGTTACAGTTTAAGGAAGCAACAAAAGGTTAATAATTAAAACAATTACAACCTCTAGTATAGTACTGTCACTACATTGTATATTGAGTACACAAATAACAGCTACCCGCGGCTTCGCATGACATTTTCTAACTAGAGCCATCATGTTCGTATTTATTTTTAATGTGAGTGTAATTACCGTGAATTCGGTGATAATCTCTGAAAACTGCATTCCATTTTTGTTCCACAAGTCAGAGACAGAATAATTGTTATTAGTATCGGGAGTATTCCTCGCTATATCTTATGAAAACAGCTTCCAGTTATAATTATATATTTTAGATCTGGGTGAAGGACTAATGAATGTCATCAGTCATTTTGAAGTTTTAATGCTCCAATCAAGAATCTATACACGTATGCAGGTCTAAGAAGCCTATTTAGGTAAAAGAATGTGTGCCCTTGACCATTGTACTTTATGTTGGTATTTCTAGTACCATAGTTGAGTTTGACTAAGAGAACTACTTCAGTAAAAAAATAAAATTAGCAGCCACCAACATGTATTTTACAAGCCTTTAAATCTGCAGCAAATATTATATGGTAACTTTGTACATTAAAAAAAATAAAATTTTTCTAAAACTTCCTACTTTATTACCTGGATAGTATATTTGCTCATTAGTGATTATATAGAAGTTTTTTATATATATATATATATATATATATATATATATATATATATGTTATAGTTATATAGAAGAATAGAGTTGTTACATTATGATCTTTAAAAAGAAAAGTATATATTAATTTATTAAATTATTATTTAGTAAATTATAAAAGATAATTACAATTTGCTGATGATTCAAAAAGAAAGTTTCCAAAATCTTTGGGGAGTACCCTGGAGGAGTTTTTTTAAATAGGATTAGACATATACGTTAACCAGGTCCAAAAGATGTCTATAACTGATTGGATTTTTATTAATGTACAGATAAAGGTAATTTAGGTAGTAAATTGTATTTGAAACAGCTGACATAAAATATCGGTTGATTGAAGACTACCTAAAGCAGTTTAGAGACAAGGATTTTGAGGAAGTGATCATTTATGAAGTAATTTTATTCTGGGAGAAGTGGCACATGCTGATCCATCTACAACTTAGTCTTCTTTCTTAAAAAAAACTGCAGGTACAAATGAGCAACAAATTTTGTGAATAAATTAAGTAATTTTAATTTTTACAGGGTAATTTTACATAGATACCTATTAAAAAAAAACAATTAATTTTCGAAGATTTAATAACCTATATCTGAGGGGCTAAATGATTTTAAAATTGTCTGTATGTCTCTCTGTCTTTCCACACAAATCTTGAGAATGATTTGACCAACAACTTACATTTCGCAAGAAACTTGATGTCTATTTATGCAACACCGAGTTGCTCAAGAGGCCGGTTCAAAGCTTGCTTCCACTTCTTTCAAAGGAACATGACTTGAGACTATTGCCCTAAATTGTTCCTCATGGCTTTCAATAGTACTTACTCCTGTCACTCCGGAAGTATCACAAACTTAACCAAAGTTAAAAATAATAATCCTCGGTTTATATACTGAACTGTAGAATACACTTTTTATATAGAAAATCTGGTTTAAGACATTATAAATAACTTCGTTGTTCTTAAACGCTTTGCTAATTTCATGTTAGATAGTTTTTGGACTTTTCCCCCCATCCTACACTGCTAAATTTCGGAGGATTTTTTTTCCATTTTTCATGTTGAACTCACCAATTCTAAACTTTATAGTTTATTTCAATTTTGGCACGTTGATAAAACCTATCCATGTCCTGGAAGTTAGTTAGCAAATTTTTGTTTGAGAAAACTTGTTCTTCTATTAAAAATAATAAAACTATTATTGAATTTTCTTATGGTTACACAACCGTTGTAATTTTAGGGTTCAAAAAAAGGCAGCTGTCGGACATATTTTTAATACATTAAGACTGTTTGGTTTACAGTTGTTAATTGTCGTTTCAGTTACTGCACACCGCAGAGTCTAACAGAAAATTGTTACTTCTGAACAATCAGATTATTTAAAATAATGCTTGCTCTTCTAATTATTGTAATATCTTGTTGGGTAGTCATTAATTAGAGGACTATAATTTGAATCACTGGGTTTAATTTTTACCAATGAAATAAAATGGGTTATTTACACGTTTAAATTGAAAATGTGTACCTCAATAACTTCAGTTTACTTAATGAGGTTAGTAATTCGTTGGTTTCACTAAACTTGAGCATCCGGTCTCCTGGAGACGGAAAAAGTCAATATTGCGTCTGTTCCCGACGCTCTCAGATATGCTGTTGAAATACGGTGAGGATATTGTCGTAGACCCACTTGTCCCTCCAAAATATTTCTCTTTACATATTTTTATTAGCAAAATTTATTCACCCTAAAGATATAATTTCTTCTGGATTTATATCTGGTAAGCCGCAGCGGAAACTTGATTTGTTTCAATAACTCATAATGCAGCTAAATAGTTCTAAATTTAGTTTTAAAATTAAAAATATTTAATTTTTCCTGATTTATTTTTTTAACACGAATGGTTTAGGCAACAGATATATATATATTTACATATATATATTTTTTGGTTTAAATATATATATATATATATATATATATATATATATATATATATATATTTTTTTTTTTGTTTAACGAGTTGCTCTAACTGGTGAGTGGTAGTGGTCTATTAGCAGCTAAAAAATTATGAAATGTTATACAAGATTAAAACTTTTTTTCAAACGTGTCATCTTGCGACGATATTCGAAACTGAATTTGGAAAGACTGGGTCCTAAATATTAAACGAGGTCGTGAAACGTTGATTGGAAGTAGGCATACGATATTAACACCAAAACACACCGTGCCGGTTCGTAGAGGGAGCGGGCAGCCAGCTTTGATTTTGTAACTCCGACCACAGAAAACTCCAAGATGTCCTTGCCCTATGGAAGTCAGAAGAGAAGAGAAGCAAGCAACCTAATTCCAGATATCTAGAAAGCCTGAAAAAAACTTAGAACCAATCAAAAAGCCAGAAAGCCACAGAAACATCTAGAAAGAGAACAACCATCTGGTAAAACAGATGGCTCGACCAGCTGTAAGGAAACAGCTCCCGGTCCGTACAAAGACCAACAAAATAAAGTGGCAAACGCCACATCCTCCCTCCTCTACCCCGGGAGAGAAAAGAAAAAAAACTCAAAAGGATAAGGTAGGAAGACAAGGACGGAAAGATTAGAGACTACAACTGGTACTGCTGTCGTTAGCAAACAGCTAGAAATAGCTCTAGTATGGATATCCTGCACGCTCGCGAGGCGCTCCAAAAGCGTAACGGCTAGAATCCATTCCGACTGACCACACTACTCAAGATTAAAATCTTTTTAGTTTAAAGAGGCTTGAGGAAAAGCCTAGTAGTAGTAAAAAAACTTGAACAAAATTAACTACTTTCTGTGGTAGCTACCAATAAATAAAGGTCTGAAGTGTTGACACAAGGATGGGTTTTTTTCGTTTGTTTCTACATCACTAATACGCTTGGTGGTCAAAAGGCTACAAGAGGGTGTTCCAGTAAGGTTGGGAAGGAAATTAAATAAGTGTACACTTATTAGCCAAAGCTTATTAGCCAAAGCACTTCCTAAAGTCTCCACCATCCGTATCTCTCCACCCCGGAACCCAAGGGCCACTTAAGCACCCGAATGGAAACCCGAACGGCTGGCGGAACTCCTTGGACCACCGGGAGAGTATTACTCCAGACATAAGGTCTGTATTTTTTTTCTTCAAAGATGGGAGGAACAGAAGGATGAAGAGACCATTCCAAAGCGAAAATTAAAAATATGAGAAAATTACACCCATCATAATATCAACAGACCCAAGTTCGTGTTGTAAAGGCTAATTAGGTAAAAAACCTGGTACTGGCAAAATTTAGCAAAAGTGGGCCAGTACTCTCCTCCCCCTACGGGATGGCTGAGAAAAAAAAAATTGGTGGCCAGTGGGAAAAGACAAAATAAAGTTTTATTTTTCCATACTAGTTTTTTAAATTTAGAGACTTGGAGCAAATAAATTCAGGCTCTTAAAAGGCGTGAAAGAAAAACTGTAGAGCTACGGGAAGAGCTTAACGGAGTAAGGAAATCATTTGGGTCGTGGTTAAAGTGGTTTAATTAGGAACTTTAAAAAACAAAAAACAACTAGTTTCTAAGTGTAGGCCAGGAAAGGCAAAAAAAAAAACCCTGAAACCTACGGAAAAGAGACCCAAAAAAAAAACTAACTGGGCCAAAACCCAACAAAAATTAGGTTAACCAATCAATTAAACCTCTAAAACAAATAACAATAAAAAAAGCCTTCAAAGGATAACAGTAACAACAGTAAAAAAAAACACTTCCAATATAAACACTAAACAGCAAATAAATAAGATAGCTGCTGGAACATTTAGCAGCTTCAGAGACAAAATTATAAAGTCTTAAAGACACAAAGAGATAAACAACAACAACTAACTACAAAAATATATAGACAAACTACAATCTTCAACAATATTTTCAACAATAAAAACTAAACCTATCCATCGCTGCTAACTTAGCTGAATAACAAAGAATTCCACCTACTGCCAAAAGACTGACCTACTAAGCAAGAGAAAGACAAAGAAAAGGAAAAGGGAAAAGAAAAATGTAAGCTTGTGTTGTAAAATGTAATGGGTTGCCCGAACCAAGGATAGCAGGCTGCGCGACTGCATTAGGGAATGTTAAAAAATAAATAAACATAAAGTTCACTCCCAATGTACAGCCTAGAAAAATTGCCGAAGCAAAAAAAAAATTCTCTAAACAGCCAATGCTAACCCTGATCCCCCCGTGTATATGTATTGTAAAAGAAGAGGAGTAAAAGTATCAGAGTGTTAATGTGGTGTAAGGAAGAGAATAAGAAGACAGAAAAAACTAAACTAAAATCACTAAGCCCTAAACTATCCCTATAAACGTCCCGGCAGCGGCGCTTTGGTCTTAGATAGGCCTAAAATATTTCTTCAGGTGAGAAACATGGGCCCCCCCAATAAGTTTCCCTGAATTGGGACACCTCAAGTCACAGCAAAATAATATTCAGAAAAACATAAGGGGCAACTTTACTGTGGTGTGTGCAAAAGTACAAGTTGTAAAAAAAACTATTATAAATTTATAGTATTACAAATACATAAAAGCATAAAGTACATTGCCTTATTATTACCATGAAACCAACTTCCAGTATCACTAACAGGTGTAGGCAGAAAAAAAAATCAAAAGTTTGGCTTTCAGAGCAAAAAATGTCGGCTGCCATCAGTCGGGGGTAGACTCAATTTGTTTCCTCTCAAAAGGTTGGAGAAAGTTCAAAGTATTCAAAAAAAACTAACAACACCTTTCAAAACCTAAAAGAATAAGAGAGGGAAACAAAGTAAACAAAAATTAATCAAAAGCAAGAGCAACTGTACCGTAGAAGAGCAAAAAATATGTGGAGCAAGTCGTAAAGTAGCGCTACAGGTAACTACTACATAAAGTTCAACAAGTCCCAAGTGAAACAAGACACAAGCCTAAATAGTAAACTCTCCCTTAAAACTGTAAATAATTTAGAACACCCCCAAAAAAAACTCTTTTGAGGCCAAGAATCCAAAAAAAAAAAAAAACCCCAGTGAAAAATTAAAAATTTAGAAATTAAAGACCAAAGGGAAAAAAAAATTATTTAAACCACTTAAGGCTTAAATTAGGCTAAAACTGAAATTTAGGTAAGTTAAACACCCGAAGTTGAATCAAGCAAGCTGACATATCAATCAATCCAAAGAGTCCACTAGGGTTGGTATATTATAAAATAGTGAACCCTCAAGGTGGCAAACTATAGTTTTAAAAGTTTGTAAAAGAAAGGATGTTTCAACATTTTGGAAAGAAAGTTTAGTTTTGTAAGTAATTAAATCACTTATATGTATGTCAGCACGTCAAATCCAACCCCAAGCTGCAACTTCATAAAAATTACAAAACAAGCCTAGGCCTATGTTACTTTCAATACTAGTTGAAACTAAGGTGTACCCCATATATTAACTTTAACTGTTTTAATTTAAACAGGCACTAGTCAAAAGAATCAAAGGGCTTTTAATAATAGACTATGAAAGAATTATTATTTTTACAATAACATAAAGTTTTGAAGAAGGTTTTAGAAAAAAAAAATTGCAAACTGTTAGACTAAATCAACCCCCTTAAGCTTGAACTGCCCCGAACAATCAAATAGCCTAGGCCTACATAAAAGTTTGACATGTTTCTAAGTAGAAAAAATTATCAGATAAATTTAACAGTAAACACTTCACTTACCTTGTGTATAGACTAAGATTAATTAACAAAAATTGTGTAAGACTCGAATAAATTCAACGCAGTAGACAAAATTCATCAAATTAGTGCTATTAAAAATTTAAACTCTTATCAACTTAAAACATGTACAAGTGAGTAAATCCGCTGGAAGAATAAATAAATAACTAAATAATTAATTAAATCCTAGAATAACAACAATTAATTGCATTTGGAACTAAGGGTAGGTGTGGAAAGGTTAAAAAATTTTAATTAAATCAGAAGTAGAGATGAAATATCAGAAGGAAAGCAAGTTATATAAAAAAGAACACTTTTAATTATAAGCCAACCCAAAGTAAATAATCTGGTGAAACTGAATGGGGGTTTCAAATATTAACCAGAAAGCTAAGAACTTTTAAAAACAAAAGGTAGGCTATACATAGGCGGCAGTACAATACGCAGTCACCAACAGCATCTATGAAATCCTTCGACTTTACTTGCACAGATCTGAGCCAAAAGTTTAAATTAAAATACTAAAAGGTGCTAATTAAAGTTTAGAAAGCACAAGTAATTAAGTACCAGGTATGTTTAAGGCAACAGGCTACACTGTAGGTGAAAAGTAAAAGTTAGGTTAAGAGTTAACTTGGTGAGAGAAAAAAAAATTTATTAAATTGGTTTAAAGTAAAATTTTAAGCTAGAAAAAATCAACCAAATACCTATGCCTAAATAATTAGTGAGAATAAGTTACTAAAGTTTTAAGAAATACTGCCACTCACATGTTCAATTATTACACAACTAGGCTTAGGTAGCAGTTGGTTGCAAGAACTGCTTGGCTCAGACTTGCACATTAAAAACAAGCTACTTCGAAAAAGTTTAAACATTTTGAGTAAAAAAGGCAGTGTAAGGAAAATTTAGAAAACTAAAAAAATTTAGAAAAACGTCTACCCCTTTAAAAAAAAAACTTAAAACTAGGACTTAGCTCTCATAGCTGTGTAGAATTCCTCCGCTCCCACCGGCAAGCCTAGCCTTCCATTTCAAACCACGCTCTGCTACCAATTTGCGACGATATTCGAAAACTGAATTTGGATACGATATTAACACCAAAACACCGTGCCGGTTCGTAGAGGGAGCGGGCAGCCAGCTTTGATTTTGTAACTCCGACCACAGAAAACTCCAAGATGTCCTTGCCCTATGGAAGTCAGAAGAGAAGAGAAGCAAGCAAACCTAATTCCAGATATCTAGAAAGCCTGAAAAAACTAGAAACCAATCAAAAAGCCAGAAAGCCACAGAAACATCTAGAAAGAGAACAACCATCTGGTAAAACAGATGGCTCGACCAGCTGTAAGGAAACAGCTCCCGGTCCGTCCAAAGACCAACAAAATAAAGTGGCAAACGCCACAATCTTAATTCGATAAACATTTGGAACTAATCTTTAAATATTGAACATAGACTCCATGTATACCGTTAGACCAACTACTACTAATATTAGTAGTATTGCAATATATATTGCAACATATTAAGTTTTTAACAGTATTAATGCATTCAAAAATTTTTTGGGTATCGATGAGGACACTCATGCAACTATGACTGTTTAAAAAAGGGCTTTAAATAAAAATAAATCTATTAGTTTCCATGTTTAAAAACCACACAATTTAATTAACGTTTTGATAACGTAGAACTGATAAATTTATAATTGATGTATTCTAATTTATTTTTTGAGAAAAATACATAAATTTAAGAACTAGTTACTTATAATGCCCACATTTTAACGGTTTTAAAAATACGAACAAACCGACTCCGCGACCGGTTTGTCCTTCCCCTCCCTTTACTCCCCCTCCGCACCCCTCCTAACTTCCTTATCACGGAACCCATCACCACGGCCCAACTCCTTACCAATAGTATGTCTCCCTATCGCAAACAATTTAAAGCAGCTCATCTGAACGCTCAATCGCTTAGATGTCATATAGATGAAGTTAGGAATATTTTTATGAATCAGATGTTTGATGTCATTACTATATCTGAGTCTTGGTTAAAGCCGAGTATTCCTGACGGTGAGGTAGCACTTCCGGGTTATTTAATTTTCAGAAATGATAGATTGTCCAAAATTGGTGGGGGTGTGTGTGTATTTATAAAAGAAATTTTGGGGTTAAGCACTTGTACTCTACACCGCAGGAATATTCGGCTAAACCGGAATTTATGTTTTTAGAAATTAATGTGTCTGTTTCAGATGTACTTCTCTTAGGATTATGTTACCGTCCACATAAGGTGGGGCATATGGATGACTTTGAGGATACTCTCTTGCACCTTCTCCCGGGCTATGGTCGTTTCTTGATTATGGGTGACTTTAATACGGATCTTCTGAAACCTAACAATCACAACACTATACAGCTCACTAGGATGTTTCAATCCTGCAACCTGACTATACTACCACTGAACGCCACGCACCACACTGCCGAAACCGCCACCTGGCTAGATCTTATGGTAGTCTCGGACCCTGAGGAATCATTATACCATGGGTAGCTTCCAATTCCGGCAATTTCCCATCATGATTTAATTTTCTGTGCCCTTTCATTAAAAGTTCCCAAACCTAAAGAAAAACATATTACTTACAGATCATACAGAAATATGAATGAAATTGCATTTTTTTTTGCGGATGTTTATTCATAACCATGGCATTCCGTGCAGAATAAGGAGACTGTTGATGAGATGGTTGACTCTTTAAATTCTCTTATATTACAGAGTGTTTGTCATACAGCTGTATGACAAACACGCCCATCTTGTTACCAAGCGAATTAATAAGAAACGATCCGTTCCCTGGATTACCGAGAATATTCTCGGTCTAATGGCCGAAAGAGATGCCTTGTTTCGAAGGGCTCGTCGCTCTAGAGATGTCAACTTAATGATACGGTACCGCCATCTTCGTAACCAAGTCAAACAACAAATTAGAAATTCCGTCTTCGATACATAAGTGGTATGTTCTCAGACAGAAATCAATCGACAACTGCGTTATGGAGTAATGTCAAGAAGCTTGGTTTTGGTAAGCAACCCTCTCCTGCCTCTATTAATATTTCACTTAATGATCTAAACGAGTATTTTTCATCATTTTCTCAAAAATCTAACACAGCAGTTGTACAAACCCATTTAGATGAATTGAGTCAACAAACCCATAATATTCCCTCAGACAGCCAGTTTCGTTTAAATCCAGTATTAGAGGTAGATGTCCTTAAAGCAATCAGGCGTATACAAACGAATGCTACGGGTTCAGACAACATATCTATCTTATCAGTTAAGAAAATTCTTTTTGCTATTCTCCCTGTCATTACAGCAATTTATAATAAATCTCTCACAACAGGTGTTTTCCCCACACAATGGAAGTCTGCCTTAGTTCGTCCACTAAATAAAATTAAATCTCCATCTGAACCCCAAGACTACAGACCAATTAGTATCTTACCAGCTCTCTCGAAAGGCTTTGAGCGAATAGTTCATTCCCAAATATCTGATTTCTTGTCTAAAAATAATATTATTAATATTTTTCAGTCTGGCTTTCGCCAAAACCATAGTACAGAAACTGCACTTCTGAAAATAACTTATGACATTCGATTAACCATGGATCGAGGTCTGTATACCTTACTAGTTCTATTCGATTTCAGCAAGGCCTTCAATGCAATCATTCACAACATTCTATTTAAAAAGCTTCAAAATTTAGGTTTCTCTGAAAATGCTTTGGCATGGATAAAATCATATCTGAGGGACAGAAAGCAGTGTGTGTGCAATGACAATTCAATGTCTGATTTTAGAACTGTGACCTGCGGAGTTCCGCAAGGATCAATTCTTGGCCCACTACTTTTTATTTTGTACATAAATGACATTAACACTGTATTGCGACATTGAAAATTTCACTGTTACGCTGATGACTTACAAATCTACTCACACTTTAACATTATCGACATAAACCAGACTGTGAAGTGGATGAATGAAGACATACAACGACTTGTTCAATGGGCTTTAAAAAATGGACTTAAACTTAACCCGGATAAAACCCAACCCATGATTGTCTGCCATAAACGACTTGCCAACTCCATTGACCTACAAAATACACCGACAATAACTGTAGACGGAAAACTTTTACCATACATTGAAAGGGTAAGAAGTCTAGGACTAATCATAAGCAACACACTTGGATGGACCGATGCAGTGGTGTACACCTGTAACAGGGTGTTCACTGCTGTGCACACACTGAAACGAATGCAAGGACTTCTACCATTTCATATTAAACTTCTGTTGATCAAGTCACTTGTGTTTCCTTACTTTAACTACTGCAACGCTGTAATCAATGACATGAATGTAGCCCTTAGCACTAAACTGCAAAGAGCACAAAATTACTGCATTCGCTTTCTGTTTGATTTACGTCGAAGGGATCATGTTACACCATATTTTATTCAATCATCAATTCTAAAATTAGCTGATTCAAGATCGATTCGAATTTTGTCATTGTTGTACTCTATTATTAATACGGATTCACCAAAATATCTGAACACTTTCAGTTTTTGGCGACGAGTGGCGCAAGAGAGACTCGGTCTGGTGCACTAAGTCTCAGAATTCCAATATACAAAACCGAAACCTATAACCAATCCTTCGCCGTTACCGCCTGTAGATTATGGAACTCCTTACCAGATCCTTTCAAACAAATTGAGAGCCGAAAACGGTTTGTGGCGGAGCTGAGACAAAAATACCTGGACCGGATGATTGGGGCGGGCGGTGGGGCTGCTCTTTGAATCGTGACTGTGTGAATGGAAGAATTAATGGAATACTGTAAGTGTAAGTGTTATAGTTAATTAGCCTTAATTTGCTTTGTTAAGACATATTTTTAAGAGGTTAAGTGTAAGAAAGGACCATATGGTCCTAATTTTGCCTCAATAAATAAGTGTTCTTTTCTTTCTTTTTTTGCTTTTTGAATTGTGTATATAATATTATCTGTCAAAAACTATTATTCATGTGCCATTGATAGAAACAACACATTGAAAATGTGTTACTGATAAGAAGTAGGGCACGAAATGTTTTCAATTCAACGATTTCCGAATTTGTAATATTTAAAAATAGTAAATGTTTGAACACTTCCAAAAGTTTTCTAGCTTTCTGTTACATAATAATTTACAGAGGAAATTATAATTTAATTTTTAAATATATTAAACAGTAAGCGTTTTTTGTCCTTGATGAATTGAATTTAAGCTGTAAAACTCTGAAATTTACAGAACTTTCATTTATAACATAATTTTCTTCTTCTAGGTGTAAGATCAGGAGGTTATTGAGTTTAAAAATATATAAGTATAAAAAAATTTTGTACGGAGTTCTTTGCTGTTGTTATTAAAAATTACTTTTAGCTAAATTCCCTAGTGTTCTCAAGGACAGTGTTGAATTAAAATAACCTCTTCAAAATAGAGTTTACTGTCCTACGCTGGCTGGGATAGTACTCGAAGAAAGTGCAAAATCTTCAACTGAGTATGTTGTAATACAGTGACAGCTGGAATTTGTCCAAAGAGATGAAATAACGTTGAAACAACTTTACTAAACGGAGTATTTACTCCTTGGTTCAAATATGGTTTCCCAATTAAGCCAGGTACATAGTACAGGGATGTACTTCTATGCCTTAGAAGCCATACATAAATGGTGGGTGGCATTTTTTTAAAGAGAAGAATCCGTTTTAACTCTGAAGACACTACACACTACTTAACACACTACTCTGTGATATAAACTATAACAAAATACATGACACATTTTATAGGTAAACCTATCACCTGAGTCTTTGACATTCATATTATGATTATGGCATTCATCTCCACAGCTTAACTAAATCACACTGGGTGAGTTTTAAATGCACCCTAATTTTGCTTTTACTTAAAACTCATATCCATATTTTTTTCCTTTGAAATTCTCGTCGCCACTTTGTATACACCGGAATAAATATAAATTTAACAAAATTCAACACATTTTAATTACTAAAACATATTTTATATCTGTAAAATTCTTATGTTTTCTTTATTATAAGATTAACATAACATTGTATTATTTTGTGCTTTTATCATAGAAATAATTTAAATCTACATTGCAGCCATCACATCAGAATGTTCTCTTGACTGTGGTCACACCATAAACACTTTCATGTATAAAATGGGTTTCAATATGAATCTGAATACCTAGATATATTATTTTAATTTATTTATTTATCAACAGTAACGACTTAAAACAAGAAACGTTGAATAATTTACTTCATCGTAAGATCAAAATCCGAAAGAGCGTCATAACTCTGCAATGTGGAAAAAAAGTATGTTGTTGGCATTGAAACTCCAAAGTTAGGAAATTTGAGGTGTTTTCTTCTGTTTTAACGATGGATTTAGTGTTATTTATGTAAAATTTTAAATTTTCAATTCTTGAACTATTGTAAATATATGTTTTGTAGATGTTATCTATGCAGTACTGTTATACTTTTTTTGGCAAATATTGTATATCTATCTGTTTTATTACAGTATAAAATTTCAGTTACATCAATATTTATTATAGCAATATTATAGCCGAGTTGTGATGCCTTAAGAAAGTCTTACGCCAATGACGTATTATCCTTAAAATGATGTGGTTAACGTTTATTCGATTTAAAAAATGAGAGTGCAAAAATAAATTATTCATAATTATGTCCAATGCTCACTGCCAATGGTGCAGTGTAACGGATACAGCGGTCATCACGAGAAACCTGAATTATACAACATCGAATCGTAGCTGTTGCTTGGAAATCTGACCGTTAAGCCATCCTGTCCTTTCAATTGGTTCGCCTGTTACATTTTTTAGGTTTAAAAGTTTTTAAGTTACATTTAAGTAGGTGGTCTCCAGGTTAAAAGGCATAAAGGACTTTATCCCTATCTTCGCGTGGTCTATTAAGGCATCCTTTACTTGATAGTATTAATTTTAATTTGATCAATTATTCCTCAACAGGTGGCTTTTCTTTGACCCTTATTTCTGATGTATGCTACACGTATTAGATGTAGACTAATTATTGTTCTACTTTTAACAATAAAGTACAACTTCTAACTCACAAATCTATATAAATGGTAAAATAAATTATAGCAGGTCATAGCTACAAAACAATATATGCAATATAATTAGACAGCAAAGGTACTTTCATAATTTCCATACCTATGAAAAAAGAAGAAAAATAACTATGCAAATCAGTAAATCGACTTGACAAAATAAGGAAAATTACTTCAACAAAAATATAGCATTAGGTTATCGAAAATGTGGGACCTGAGATAAAGTCAAATAGATCGGTCATTGGTTTCTCTGCGACTGTTGATTAAACCTCAGCCAATCACAATTCAAAACCATTTTAAACCGTATTAAAAGAACAAAATATATTTTTCGTCATGCATAAATGACTTCTTGCTTTCGACTTGGGAATGAAATATTAATTGTAACATCAGAAAATTCTATGCATTATGACTATATTTCTTTTCATAACTATATTTGTGCATTAAAACATGGTAATGAAATAATGTTGTACAACTGTGACAATTAAAACCTGATATTAATATGAGAAAAAAGTACTTTTATTATTAAGAAAAGTAAAACATACATCATCTGTAATTTGTATTTGTTATGTACACTAATCAGTACGTTATGAAATACAATATTAAAGCAGTGATTTTGGTTCCCTAAAGGATAATCTAGAAATCCCTATCGTTGTTAAAGGGGGTGGTATAGATTTGATTATATGGGTGCCTGCTTTGCTTATATGCAGACAGTAAGACTAAAATAAAAATGTTAGAGCCCCTATAATGCTTTGCTATCATGAAGATAATTATGGATGAATGGTGAGATAACAAAATAAATATGTATTCATTCCTTTTATTCTACTATTTGCCAAACCATATTTCATAAACAACTGTGTGATTTATTTTTGATGAATTATGATGCATGCAATACTCACTGGTTATGGGTACAGTTGTATTATATCCTATCAGTTTTGGTTTAACACTTGCATTATAGAGTATTTAAACTGTTGCAATTATCAATATTTAGATATAAATTAAAAATATTAACAGACATTGATTAACCTACATATAATTTTTAGGTATTTATATAAACTTACTTTCATTTAATAATCTGTTAGTTTAAAATAAATCATTAGTGTATATTTAATCATTCTGGATACAATATACAAAATCGAGGATACAGTTTGCTCTTTATCTATGAGTAATATGATAGAGTAATATAGATTCGACAACGTACAAGTAAACATTATAAACCGAAAGTAAAATAATATTGTCATTGTTCTAGTGAAACCTAAAATGCAATTATCACAAACAAATTCCTGAACAAATGAGAAAACATGACAAACACAAATCAAGTATTGACTGTAAATCCCTATTAATCAGTATGAATACTGTTGAAAAATACCAGGCATGGTCCTGTGGGCCACTAAATCACAGGTTACTGCCTTACCCAGAGCTCAGTGGCTCGATGAATCTATCACTGAGTATATCAAACATCAGCTAATACATTAGCGTATCAGCATCTGATTCTGTGAAACAAAAAACGCTATAAATAAAATTATTTCGTTTACTAAAATCCGTTATTCATACAATTTTTTTATTTAAACTTTTGTTATGGCTACTGATAACGACTAAAAATTTGAAAACATTACTGTAAAAAAAGAATGGCTAAGTGAATATTCAATGTTTAATTATTTATATTGATAGTATAGCATTTACCAGAATACCAGCTTACAGTATTTTTTATCCTCCTCCTCCTTTGAAATGTAGGAGTTAAAAGAGAAGTTTTGTAAACTTGTCAAAAGCACTCATGTAGGAGTACCAATAATTGCGTCGTAGTCCTCAAAGCACAAATTATTTTGAGCGAAAGATTGGAGCCTTTAAATTATTATGGCTATACATTTTAGGAGGTGGGAAAGTATGTGTATCGTTTTAAAAGACGTGACGTTTTTTTTCGTGAGACTGACTCATATATCCAGGGTCTATGCTTTATACGAAAACTGCTTCAAATTATTATGTAATGCATATAATGTTATCATATCCTTAACGCTTGTTAGATTTATTCCTGTTGAAAATGAACTAATATTAACACATTGGTTCACCAAGAAATTTTAATATTATAGCTTGTCGGAAATTCATTTACAAGTTACAATTAAAGGCGGATTCACAATCGGATTCGCATTCGAAAAAAAATTGGAAACTCCTTCGTGATTATAGATAAATCTTGTACCAAACTTACTCTACAATAATCCTATAACTATCGCTATCGTTTTACTCTATACTAAGGACTGTTACAAGATCAGTACGCCTTTTTGTCAGATTTGAAACTTTAGGAAGTTTTCGATTGACTGATATTAATTATAAATTTATTTACGGAAAATGGAGGTCGTACTGGTATGGATCAAAAACTAAAACAACTCACAGACAAGCATCGGTCTCTCATTTACTTTTAACTCATTTGGCATGCAGAGTTGAAAGTTTGTTCCCACAGGCAGAGCTCGTGCATGAAACATGACTTAGGAAAGTTTCCAACTCAACCCAACTTTGCCCGTTTATCAATCTGTAAGTAAGAGCTTTCGTACACGATATTATTTATATAACTACACGGAAATGTGATCGAGTATATTTTAATAAATAATTTTAGCAGAATCTGCTCAGTGTAAAATAGCCAAGATAAAGCAGGATAGTTATTCGTCATTAGACGATTGCATACATAATTATGAGTAAATTGTTATAATAATATTATTTTGGGAAATTTTTACCACCGATTATCGAAGTACATTTTCTTTGTTTACAGCGATAGGGGTTAAGAAACCCATTAACCTGCATTGTCTGGAGTTCTGAAGTCCACATCTATTAAAGCAATGTAGTGCAGTAGATGAAGACAAGGGCCTGACTGGTATAACTACCCAGAGTATATCTCCAGATGACCTACTGACCCAACAAACGGAATCGATGTACTATCTACGAGTATATTACCTTCTCCTCATTTACAAAAGCATTTTAGAACTTGCAAGGAACTTCATTGTCATCTTCTAATATGGACTTAGTAAGACTTCTTGAATTATATTATATGGTTTTAACCATAATTTAGAACTGTTGGGATTTATTTATCTGCGGTACATTACATTTGCCGTCATTAATATTTTTAAGTTTTATATAGTTTTTGGAAGTTTAAATATTTTATACATTTACATTATTATTTTTTTATCTAGTGAGAGTAATGTTTCCGTAGAAACCCCGTTCCTTAAAGATCAATAAATTATATAACCAATTAAAAGGATGTATAAAAATTCTTTAATTTCGGACACTGGCGTGTGTCTAGGGACGTAATCGGCTCCTGGTAATTGCATAAGACGGGATGGGTGCGGTAAAGCTGTTTCGAAAAGAAAAGTACCTTTCTGGCTGAGGTGAGGCACGATGTCACAGAAAGCAGCTACGATAAATTCTACAAGATAATAAAACATTTTCGCATTTTGAGGTTCTAACCTGTTTTCTTTCTATCAAGAGTATCTTAATGATACTCTCATATCCACTTTTACATACGATAGAGGTGATCCCATTCACATTCTCTCATATTAACTTTAAATGTTACCCTGCAGTTTCAAATACTTTATACAGTGTGTATATTGCGTATAATTCTAACGTCCACTTATTACTAAGATGAAATGTTTCTAGGTTGCCATATGCGTTGAAAAAAGATGAGCATGGTGTGAACAAGGAAGTGTAACAACAAAAGAATACATTAAAATATAAAAGCGGGATAAGAGTCTGAAACATTTTGGACCAGACAAGAAGACGAATTGATGTGTCACACTTGGACAGAAAAGTTGAACAATAGAGGGATTCATGAGGACGGACGAAGAGACCAACACATTACAGAAATCATTTTTGTAGACAATCATACTAACATATAGAAATATAACATTCCATATCGGTATTCACCATTTGCTTATTATTTTTACATAATTAACATGTGGTTATCATGTATATTTTTTCTAATACACTATAGCAAATATTTAAAAAAATCATTAAAAACAAAGCGCGATATTTTAAAACAAACTAACTTCACTCATTATGAGTTGCAATTTCTTTGGTTTTAATTTATGTTGCACAATGCACGTGTAATAAGTATGAACTCTATGTGAAGATTCTAATTCGCTCAACTCGTCTTTCGTCTTCATTACGTTAACTCGAGATTTGCTGAGCTGCCAACGCCCTATATCTGTAGGCCGAAAAAGCCCCACATTGTTGTACCGAATACTGTAGATAAAAATTAGTTTTAAATTGCACAGTAACATTCAAGTTCATTTTGTAATATACTGCGTAAGTAGACACAATTTGGAAAAACAAAGCTTTCTGTAAATCGTAGTTTGACGCATAAAAATCATCATAACATCTACTATTATAGTCTTATTTTAACCTCTCTCTGGCATTTTGAGCCTTACTTAGATGAAACTCCTTTTCCAATTCTATTAATTTCCTTTAATTTTCATTTGCCACTAAGATACTAATTTTTAAACAATTGCGCACTTTAAGTGTCTTTAATAATTGGCAAAATTCACTGTACAGTGAATTGATAATACATGGTAGTACATTTCCTCTTTAAGTGGATAAATTGTGGGTCTGATTAGCTAACTAAACCGTAGAACTACTTCAATGTATCTCTTATTTTCTGATATTTTTTTATTGTTTTGCATATACAGTTTGTCACTAAATGTTTTTGCAAAAAGCTGATCTAGTTTTAAATTCTGTACCAGAAAGAGTCCTTTTATTATTATATGCCCTCTTCCAAATATTTGGGTCTATTTTACGTTTACAACCGCTAATACGCTTGGGTACAGGCCTATCATTACTCGAATGAGCGGAGTAACTGTTGCCCTCGCATAAAACATCTACGCAATATTTTTTATTTTTCTACTAAACACATCATCTGTGCATATTTTAAACACATTTTTCAAGAATATGTTCACTATTTTTTCCAATATCTTCAAGTCCAATTGATTTAGCTACTTATAAAAAGTGTGTATGATGAAAACCCACTGAACTTTATTTAAAAGGAACAAAAGTCGGCCCCAACCAATGATTTTATTTTATTTTATTTATTTTCCAACGGCAGCAGCCAATTTACAAATACAAACATAGATAGTAGATACAGCGGAAAATAAAATTAATACGAACAGATGAAAAATCTACATAAAGTAATGATATACGATTCCTACTGCAGAGTTTCATTATTAAAGAAAATGAAAGACTTAGACCAGACGTAATGGTGGGGCGCAGACGTAGCAATATTCCTAGACGGTCACAGTCATATTGTAACCGGCATTCCGTAATAATTCATTATGACATCTGATAATATTTATTTATGTATACTTTATCATACGCGAATCAAAACTTCGATTCATAAAATAATACCAGCTGCGATTCAATTGTTAATTGTATGAGGTTTACTATCGGTGACTAAAGTAAATGCAAGAAGTACGTGACTCGATGACTAGCTATTCATGTACGTTTAAATATTCAAGGTAGATTTTACGATAAAAGTGCTGTTTTGAATACCTCTTTTAACATTTCACACTAAAGGAAAGTTTCAATAGTCCTTCCGGATCTCTCTAAAGATGGCACTTGTTAGCCAACTCAAATATTATTAATTCATTGTATAAAAATTGACTTATTATTCAATATACACAATTTTAAATAAAAAACCGTTGCTCGATACATAACGTGAAAGAGCTTATACGGATCCAGGAACAATTTTTATTCTCTTTATAACATCGAAAGTAACGGTGTTTTGAGTTTTTTGTTAATTATAATGGTTACTATAGTGAAAATATATGGGCTCCCACGCTGACCAACCAACTTAGCCGGAATATTTATAAAATTCATTGTTGTACCAAGCTTCATTTTCCTAAAGGTTTAGATGCAAACTTTGAACGGGGGTCAACTTATATCACATTCGGTTAATAAAAACAAGTACCCCTTCTATAAATGTTATCAAATTTATATAGTCTGACTAACGTAATGATAATATTACGTAATATAAGATGTTTGAAAATCTTATATTTTCAATAAGATGAATGATTACGTAGATCTATAAGGATCTTGTGAAGAATTCCTCAAAAATAGTAAAGAAGGAACTCATGTTATGATGTAATACTTTGCTGACTACACATTGCATAAAGGGTCAGTGAAGAAGAAGGATTATTTGATAGATTAATAATAAACTACTACGATAGCAAGTAGTTTACATTGTTACTAGATATTGCTAAACCTATTTCATATAAATAAAAACATGTCGTTAAAAATATAGTAGTATAAAATATTATTACCGACCAAAATGTACTACTAAAACGGGAATTTTTTACAAATGCACATTCAAAAACAGATCTCAAGAGTGTTAAAACATTAAAGCATAATATAAATATAAATTAAGTGATAGTATATTAATATTATGCATTTAAAGTAAAAAGTAAAATAAAGTAAAGTAAAGATGCCTTATTTTACCAGGCGAAGTTTACGGCTAAGAAGCATAGAGCATTTCTGCTATAAGTAGGTATAGAGTAAAAATAAAAAAAGTATATTGGTCGGGTAGAGCTACATATATTACTACGCACAAGTGGCACTTGCAAAAAATATATTCCTGCATAAAAACTTTATTCAGTAAATTAAAACGTAAATACGTGACTGTATAGACGACTGTCCTACAGATAAAGTGACTTATGAGGATACACCGACAAAACACGTGCACATTAAATTAATCTTTTACCACATATAATGACTACAATAATGTAGTAATAGATGTTATTGCGGTGGTAGTAAATGTAATCTACCAATGTAAAAACATTTTTATTTAATTAATTAATAACATACAATGTACCATCTAATGTTTTTTCACTTATCCGTGGACGTATAATTCTAATGTTTACGGTTTAATTAACGTTTTAGGCTCTTTTTATCATGTTTTACTCAACAAGCTATTTCGTAATTTTCACATTTCTTAATATTTCAATAATTGAGTGGTTCAGTATGTGGTTACTTCTTTGCGTTTTAATATTTTGATTAATGTATGAAATTATAATTTGCATTTATCACATACCATTATTTAATATAAGTGTTTTAAAAATCTTCTTTACACGGATATTATCGTATTTATAAATGAATATTTTAAAACTTTCGATATCACTCAATGGTCCCAATTGGCTTTAGTGTAAATTAAATTTCTTCAAAGACTGCCATACAAGGAAACAATCGACGTAACTCATTGTAATAATGAGTAATACTCATTTTTTGTATGCTAAGTTTACAGGTAGTGCGGGTTACGTATTACGAAAGTGTTATTTTTACTCTCAGTGTCATAATCAATTCAGATATTTCATAGTTTGTAGAGGTAGCTTTCCCCCAATGCAATTTTATTTCAATATGTAAAAAATGGATCTTTCAAATTCTGTTGTAGTTTTTTATCTCTAATCATGCAAAGGCTTTTAACATAATTTCTTATGTTTGTTCACAGTTAGGATTAGAGGCTGAGGTCATTGTGTAGAGATCGTGAGGTATGTAACATGATTCGCCCTTTATGCTGAATTTACTAATGAAATGGGCTAGTAGCAGACTAATGTAATTTTTGTATAAATTGTATACATATAATATTTGTAATGCATTCTGAGATTTACTACTTGATTTGATATATAAAATTAGAACAACTTATTTAATTACCTAATGTGGCAAACTTTTTGTATAGGTTCAAAATTAACATTCAATTTGAGAAATATGTTAAGATAAAACATACACTAGTTAACGTAACTAAAATATAATTGAGTTTGACCAAACATTTAAAAAAACTAAAGCTAATTTAATTCAGGGAAAATATTTTAATGATGTATAAAGCTGGGAAAACATATTTAAAATCAATAAATTTAAAGTATTTTTAATTAGCTTAACAAATAACATGGGTACAAATAAATTTAATTCAGTAACTAAAATTTAGTGGTCGAACCATTAAGTCTATACACTAAATTACATTTAGAGTGATTATAAATATAGGAAGTACATTTGAATATGCGAGTGTATATTACTTTTGTTGATTGCTATGAGAGCAATATGAGAGGTATTGCAAATACAGCAAGCTAAACACGAATTGAATAGTAATTATTTATAATTACAGGTTGCGAAAACAACCAAATTAAAATAATTTACAAAGTAATACAACTTTTATTATATTTTAATGACTAATTTGTGTACTATATTCAATAGTGTTAATGTAGAAGAAGACATGTGATCGCTAATATAAATTAAACGATAGATTGAAGACTACCTAAAAGAGTTTAGATACATGGATTAAAAGAAAGGGAGCGATATAAAGTAATTTAATTCAGGGAGTTGTGGTAGATTCTGATCCTTCTACACCACAGTCTTGGTCTTAAAAAAACTTCGTAGTAAAAATTGGCAAAATTAGTTTATAGAGTTTTTAAATTGTAATTTCAAACATGATGTTTAAAAAACTTTTTATTTTAAAAGCGTTAGATAAACCTAATCTTGACGTTCAGGACAATTTAAATTGTTTTGTCTGTGTTTTTCCCTCTATGTCCGCATAATATCCTATATAATTGTCCTATAACTATCGCACCATGATTCATTGCAAGATGGTAATTGACCAATGATTGTATATATATATATATATATATATATATATATACACACACATATATATCATATATAATTTCATTCTGGAGATACTGTGGACACATTAGATTCACATTAGATCGTTCATATATATATATATATATGTATATATATATATATATATATATATATATATATATATATATATATATATATGTATGTATATTTTATAACGATCTAATGTGAATTTAACATACAATTTTTAATAAACTATGAACTGATGACACGGCTGTCACCATTTATACAAGAGGAAGGAAATGTAATAATTACTATCGCAGTGGTAGTTAGGAGAAACTTCGATGGATTGACAAGTCAGAAAAAACATATTCATCCTCCATAGAATGTTTTAATAATAATTCTTTAAAAAACTTAAAATTAAACATTCGATGACACCGAGGTTAGTTGCAAACATAGTTGGGACCCTTAGAATCCTAATATCAAATAGCGTCAACAAATAATTTTTATATTTTTTATATATCAATAGTTCTTGATGTCAAGAAAGATGTAATAGTTCGTGTTTAGGTTATCCAAATCAGAGTATGTGACGATCATGACTTTAGATACCGGGAGTCAAGACAGTATCGGCGTCAGACTCCAGACAATGCAATAGGGGTTGGTGAACTGAAGATAAACCGGATATTCACAACATCCCTATTGTGTGGCTGCAGTATCAGTTGTGATGGAAAGTTGCCTTGTATTATCTATTGTGTCACACACTCACCATATACACCAACAGTATAACAACTGTACTTTCCTTGGGCACTGAAAATTAATTTGCTGTGTGTAAACGCGAAAACTGGCTTTTTTATATAAAACAAAGAATATTTTTAATAAATTAATTGATAGCCAACCAATATAGGGTGGAGATTTAAAAGGGAGAGTATATGAGGTATTTTACCAAGCTTGACAAAACTCAAACCGATTGTTCAATGCATAAATTATAAATATTTCTTAGGCATGAAATATAATTATAATTATATTAATTATTATTATTATAACTATCGTCTATCACTAAAGCTTGACAAATATGAACTGCTTACGGGATTTTAAGGAGAAATTTTATTGATATGCAATATGAGTAAATTTTTCTTTATTTTGATGGACATCCAAGTAACCGAAGTAGGTTCATTTTAATGGTTCCTTTGTAGAAAATAAGGTTTAAAGCACACAGAAGCTACTTTCCTGTACTAAAATTGTTTAAAATTTCACGTTGATGAGGATTTGTAGAATTTTTGGTTTAACATCTCCTTCATAATACATCTCTGTAAATTGTTTTTTCTAATTATAAACTTTATAATGAATTCAAATGTTACTAGGATGATAAAACTTACGCATTTTTTGAGGAGTTTGTGAAAATGTTTTATTTTATACACAAAAGAACTAAAACATGTTTGGCTTTTTTTAATAATTACAGATCTATTTTAATCATCAAGTTTAAAGACAGCAGCTAATGAATGTTTTGAAAGGAAATGGTCGTATTTCTAATAAAACACCGCAGAATTAAGCAGAAAATTGCCTTATTACTCTCATGTTACGTAAAAGAATGATTATTTTAGTTATTTTGATATTTCGTAGTCAATAATACTCTAATTCGAATCACTGGGTTCAGTTAAAATGGATCGCTTACTCATTTAATTTAAAAATCTTTACTTCAATAACTTCAGTTTACTTAACGTGGTGACTAATTCGAGCAGCAGATTCGTTGAGACGGAGAAAGTCAATATAGCGTCTATCTCCGATTGACTTTTTTAAAACGGTGAGGATATTAACCTCTAGTTCAATCACAATTTTTGTCTTTCTATAGTTTTATTAGAACCAATGTTCATCCTATATGAACATTTGTTCTACTTTTCGTTTTTTATGCATAATAAGAATAGTCGGTATTTAAATTTTCTCAATCGTTCATGTTAAATTTAAGTACTTCTGAGATAACTTTGGAATTAAAAAATATTAAATGCTTAGTGAATTATGTTCTTAACACCGCAAATCATATAGACTCTAGATATACATGTTCTACGACACATTTCCCTAAGTACTGACTGGTAGCTGTGTCTATCACAGATGCTACGTTTCTCAGTCTTCATTTGTTCTGTTCAGTAAGTACAGGAGCTCAGATATCTATTGTTGAGGTTAATCCTAAAGCGAAAATTGCGCTTGCTTCCAGATTGGTGACGGTTAGGGTAAATGATATGGGCCAAATCATATCGAGATGCTATGAGGAGAGATAGCAGATACTCTACGTTTCAGTCATATAACTTTAAAAGAAAGAGAAACAGCAATATCCAAGCTTCTCTAGTCAAAGCGAGCGGGTGTAGCACTCCAGGCTAATGACAATCAATCAATCAATCAATTCATTTATTGCCAAAAACATAACATGCATAGGTATTCGTCAAGAAAATTATAATATCCTAACTTAAAGTATAGACTACTGACAGATCAAACACAACAAGACCAAGAAGGGGCCCGCAAAGAAGGCTAGGAGGGAAACCCAAAAGCCCGAAGCCCACGATCCCGAGGCCTCTGGTAGCACACCCAAGGCTACCTACAGACAGGTCGCGGCGATCAAAATAGCCATAGCCCTCGAAGGCTACCCGGAGGCGAAGCTTAGTGCAGAGCAAGGAGAAGCCATCGAGGACGCAATTATGGAAGAAATCCAACCCCTGGAGGATGGTTCCGTTCCATCGTTTGCGGGCACCTACCTAGAGAAAGGTGTTTTAATTGCTTCCTGCATCAACGAGCACACCAAACGTTGGCTGGAATAAGTTATTCAAAGAATAAAACCTCTGGGAGATGACATCTCTCTGAGAGTGGGTCTGCGTAAGGACATCTTGAGGTCCACTAGGGTGTTTTTCAGAGCTCACCCGAAGCTTCTGAAGAAGACACCTGAAAAGGTACTTGAAATGTTCAAAACGCAGAATCCCAACCTAAATGTAAATGAGTGGAAAATCCTTCCATCCAAGCCAGATCCGAAAGGTTACGGATTCGTCTGTTTACTGGACGAGGTCTGCTACAAGGCTGTGAAGGCTTCCAACTGTAGAGCCAACCTAGGACTCTGGCAGGTCTCAATTGTCTCCTCGACAGTCAAGGACAATACCACGAGTTCTACAAATCAACCTCCAGCTGCTTCGGCAGCCTTCTGCCAGTTCTTCCTCCAGGAGGGATTCGATCTGGCATTGATTCAAGAACCATGGCTTCACCAAGGGAGAGTGGCGGGCCTAAATGAAACCAAAGGTAAGTTAATTTACTGTACCTCTCTAAGGAATGTCAGGACCTGCACCCTGTTGAAGAGAGGCTTGGATTTTCTAACTCTCAACGAATTCTGCTCCAGAGATCTCACTGTGGGCACACTGACCTGGAAGAATGGAGGCATAGTACAGAGCACAATTGTAGGCTCCGTATACTTGCCAGATGATGCCAGGGAACTCCCTCCATCAAGAGACCTAGAGCTCCTGGTGGAAGAAGCACAAGCTAGACGTCAACAACTTCTTCTAGGTTGTGACGCCAACGCCCATCACTCTGCTGGATGGGGCAGCACCAACACTAACCCCAGAGGTGAGGCACTTTTACAATTTCTTCTAAGCAGGGACCTATTTATATGTAATAAAGGTAACCGCCCCACGTTCGCAACACGAACTAGAGAAGAAGTTATTGATATAACAATCTGCACACAAGGTATACTTGGAATGGTTGATAAGTGGCACGTAAGCGAAGAGGCCTCATTATCGGATCACAGGTATATCCGCTTCAACTTGCAAGATGAGGCTGCAGAGGTCCTCTATCGCAATCCCAGGAGGACTGACTGGTTGGGATATAAGTCTGACCTTCAGTCACAGTAGGGATCGGTAGGCGGAAGGGTGCGATGCTTCACAGACATAGATCAGATAGCTTCTGACCTGCAGAATGCTATAATCAATAGCTTCCACGACAATTGTCCATTGCGACGGGGGAAGAGTCGAACCAATACTAAGTGGTGGACTGCGGAGCTTGCTCGCAAACGGGCTAATGTTAGGAAGCTGTACAATCAATGCAAAAGGAGCCGTATCTGGGAGTCCTATCATAGAGCTCTAACAGAATACAGCCTAGCAATTAAAAAGGCAAAACAAAGTTCCTGGAGGCAGTTTACACAGAAGGTAAATGAGTTAAGCGTGGCAGCTAGACTGCAACGTTTACTAGCCTCAGGTCCAACCGGTCACTTGGGATCTTTAAGGTCCCAGGGAGGTCAACACACTTCCGGGTCTAGTGATAGCCTCAAACTTCTCCTTGAGACTCACTTCCCTGACTGTATCTTTGAGAATGACGACACTGGAACGTCTGGTAACCATGAGACAGGCTCACGGCCAAGAGCTTATCGTGGTAGCTGGGCCATTGCCAGAAGGATTGTCACTCTCTCTAAAGCCAAATGGGCAATTTCTAAATTTGCCCCTTTCAAATCTGCAGGAGGGGATGGAATCTTTCCGGCCCTGCTTCAACAAGGGCCGGAGAATCTCCTTACCCTTCTATGTGAACTATTCAGGGCGAGCCTAGCTTATGGGTACATACCACAAGTCTGGCGTCTCAACAGGGTGGTCTTCATCTCTAAAAAAGGGAGAGCGGACTATTCTGTCCCTAAATCTTTTCGTCCCATCAGTTTATCTTCGTTTCTACTGAAAACATTAGAAAGACTGGTGGAGAGGCACCTGAGAAAGGGAGTTCTCTCAGACACTCCCCTTCATCGCAACCAACATGCATACCAGCCAGGCAAATCCTGTGAATCAGCACTGCACCAACTAGTCAGTAGGATTGAGGATAGCCTGTCCGCCAAGGGATTGGCATTGTGCACCTTCATAGACATTGAAGGAGCTTTTGACAATGCTAAATTCACTGCGATGGTAAGTGGAGCACAGCGACGTGGCCTCGAGCCGGCTCTGTGCCGGTGGCTTAGGGCCATGCTGTGCTCCAGACGGATCAGGGCCGATCTCATTGAAGAATCGCTCGTGATCACACCCACAAGGGGATGTCCTCAAGGAGGCATCCTGTCACCTTTACTGTGGAATCTAGTAGTAGATGGTCTACTTGAGGACCTTACTAACAATGGAATCTATGTCCAAGGATATGCAGACGACATAGTCCTTATGGTACAGGGAAAATATACAAATGTTGTTGTTGATATCATGAATACCAATCTTCAACATGTATACAACTGGTGTCAGGGAGAGGGACTGAAAGTAAATCCCTCTAAGACAGTAGTTGTACCATTCACTAGGAAAAAGAAACTAGAGTCTCTTTCTAGGCTGAAACTCGCATCCACACAGCTTGAGTGGTTAAAGACAGTCAAATATTTAGGACTGACTCAAAGTGCACAAAGCAAAGTGGGCGCTCATGACGTCCAGGAGACTTGCAGGAATCTCATGGGACGTAAAACCCCATATAGCACTATGGCTTTACAAAGCAGTTGTAAGGCCTCAAATCACTTATGGTTCATTAGTCTGGTGGACAAAGGTGAATCAGGTAACTGCCAAAGCCAAGCTTGAAAGCTTACAAAGGCTTGGCACAATCTTTGCAACCGGAGCATTCAGGAGCAGTCCCTCAGCAACCCTCGAGGTGGCTTTAGGACTTCTACCTCTTGATGTCCATATAAAAGCTGAAGCGCGTAAGTCAGCTTATCGGCTGATGGTTGCTGGCTTGTGGAGGAATGGCGCGTCTAACGCGAGCCATGGCGCCATCACTGAAGCTGAAAACCCAAGCGCTATTCTCGAAATGGTCTCCGACATAATGAGAACGGAGTTCGTATTTAATAAGCCATTCTCTGTTTACTTCTACTCCAGAGATGAGTGGAAATCGCAAGATAACATCCCAACAATAAGAAAGAGCTTTGTCTGGTACACGGATGGCTCGCTTATTAAGGGTAGAACTGGATATGGAGTGTTTAGTCAATCCCCTAGAACTGCCCTTTGCGGCAGTTTGGGTCGGAACTGCTCCATATTTCAAGCCGAAATCTATGGTATCCTAGCCTGTGCCAATCTAGGCCTCACTAGAGGGTACCAGGGAATGAACATCTGTATAATGTCAGACAGTCAGGCAGCTCTTAAAGCTCTTGACTCCAACAGCATCTCATCCAGGCTTGTGTGGGAGTGCTTTAACACTCTCTGCAAGCTTGGATCACGCAACTTTGTGCGTCTTGGTTGGGGTACCGGGCCACACAGGCATAGGTGGTAACGAATGCGCCGACAGGCTTGCCAAAAGCGGAGCAAGCAGGCCATACACCGGTCCAGAACCGAGTTGTGGTATAAGCAAGTCAGCCGCCTACCAAAGTATAAACAAATGGTCCAGGAAGACACACCGCTTGCGGTGACAAAGTCACCAAGGACAAGCACTCGGCAAAAGACTGCTTGCTGATTCTAGCTCCGGCTTCACCAGATGGCTGATGGGGCTGGGCAGGGATCGGGTTAAGCAAGTGATTGCCTTGATCACTGGACACGGCCACTTCAGGAAACACCTAAACACTCTAGGTTTACGACATGAGGACTCGGAGTGTAGACTCTGCAATAAGTATGAAGAGACTGCAAAACACATAATACTGGACTGTGAGAGACTGGGAGCAAGGAGAAGGGCTCTTTTCGGTGATAAACAACCAGGCGACGAACCAGATGCTAGTATCGGGGAAAAGCTTCTTAGCCTAATTAAGGGCACAAAGATAGGCTTACCCCTCTAACATCAAAGGGGCACACAATAAGCTCAGGTTGACGTGTGAGGATCTGTGAATCCACCCCAATACCCCAAAGCAAAAAAAAAAGAAAAAATGAGGAGAGATAACAGATACTCTACGTTTCAGTCATATAACTTTAAAAGAATGAGAAACACCAATATCCCAGCTTCTCTAGTCAAAGCGAACAGGGGTAGCACTCCATGCTAATGACAGCCTGTAACAAATAATGGAGCTTCGCACATTTCGACAGTCAAACTTTACAGTATACTAGACCTTCATATTCAGCCTTCTACCATAATATTTGGTTACTTTCAGTTAGTGGTGCTCCGCTCCTAGCAATCCATAGGGGTTACCAGACATAAGCAACACATCGGTTTTTGTTGTAACTATTATATGTTGAGTTTAAAGTAAAAAAACAAGTAAATAAACAAGATAAATCTATGTGTTAGTTGTCTCTTACGAAAAAAATTAATGAACTGCTTTTGTATATTTCGCCTTGTAAAATACATAAATTTTAAAATTTACCAGAAAGCAACATTCATATACCTTAGGGTTTCCTTATAGCAACATCGAGATCCACTGTGATTGAAATATTTTCAACACTATTACTATTCTGTATGTGTAATCGTCTACCTAGCCGAGCATGAAACAGCTGACATTCACAATCTGCGGACAGGTTCCACATTACATTGATGATGTGTCTGTTATTAACTAGACTGTTATGATCTAGTTTTAAAGAAAACCTATAATATTGCTGATATATTTCAAATTTAAAACATTTTTAAATTAATAAATAAAGAAATATATATATATATATATTGCATTTTAGGATTACAAATATCATTCCAAAAATATTTTGTTCATATTCCATTCTGTTTAATAAAGTAAAAAAAGATATGCTAAAATGAGAAATTCAACAAC
This sequence comes from Homalodisca vitripennis, assembly GCF_021130785.1. Taxonomy (NCBI): domain Eukaryota; kingdom Metazoa; phylum Arthropoda; class Insecta; order Hemiptera; family Cicadellidae; genus Homalodisca; species Homalodisca vitripennis. The sequence goes on along the minus strand of NW_025779664.1, from coordinate 29,851 downwards.
AATCTTTGTCTTTTAAAATATATGTTGGATTTAAAATGGGCCTCCAAACAAATTTAATTCGACATCTAGGATGAATGATTTTAAACATAATTAAATTTGTTACCAATCTGGTTTTGTCATGGGCCTAACTTTTAGATTTTTTTTTGAGGATGCCATCTTTTATTACCATTTACTTTATTATTTGTGGTTAAATTTTATTTTAAATAGATAGTTTCTTTGTACTTGAATATACGCTCAGCTTAAAAATACCTCATTTCAAAAGATTAAAAATTTTCATTTTAAATGGGTCTTAAGAATGTTTTATTTACCGGGCCATAAAGTTAATAACTACTTCATGTACATAAATTTAAAATAGTATTATATTTAAATTTCAAATTTTGAAATTACTGCGGTACAATGAATTAATTTGTCTCCAAAATACCGTCTAAGTGAAAGTGATAGTAATTTAATTAGCTAACTAATTACTTTTAGGTGTTTAGTGCATTTAAATTTACCAATATGAGTGTTATATGTTACAAAAACAGTCCACTACGATTCAAGGACTGAATTTTAACCTTTTTCCTTAGTTATTACAAACCCTTATTCATAATGCTAAAACATGCTCGCAATACTACTTCCAGTTCAACGTACACGAGGTACAGCGGATCAATTTATTACTTTAATGTAGACACTATATTAACGGTATCCAGAAGCTGCATATCACTAACTCCATACATCAACATATTAGGTTGAAAGAGCTAATACGTACGTCTAGTCTACTGCGGATGATGACTGTTGAGGTTAGTGGGAATCCCTAAGTGATAAGTGCATATTGACATCCAAGACATAAGCGAGTGCCTATACCCGCTTTGACTTGAGACACGGCCTTATCTTCTTCAAAGGTTACATGACTGAAATATAAAGCCTGATATCCCTCCTATTGGATCTTATCCAGAGGTGATCCCAACCCCCCATCAGGAAGCAAACGTAACGATACTTTTAGGATTAAGTGCATCTGAGATATTTACGAGACCTTTTGCAAGTGAACGGAAAACAAAAAAATCTTGAAATTTTTAAATTTAATTATACTTTCAAACTATTATCGTTAAACGAGAAGAAAAGTAAGACGATATACCAAATAATAATATTTCAATACTACTAAATATTTTAATACCTTCAAACGAGTCAAACATACAATTTAAGTTTTTTTTAATAAATGTGATGAGGACGTACATATATTTTAAGAAGGACTTTTTGTTTTAAGTCGACGTTAAGCCTGAGAGGCTTTAAAAGGTTTGCAAGAATTGTCACACTTTGAAATGTTCCTGTCGTACTTTACACAGATATATATTACTGGTTTAAATTGCTTTTTGTTTCTTTCAGCTTACGTTTCACTATAATAAATTGTATTATTATCATATTTTAAACATACTTACAAAATCTCACGTTAAGTTAAAGAACACTATGTATGATGGCTAGTTTTCAACGAATAGGGATTCTTATCCAACGTCAAAACTGTCAGATTAGAAATATTTTAATATCCAGCTATAAATATGTGCACACTATAAATTAATTCTAAGGCAGTTACTTACAATATTCCAACATTAGCATTAAACAATAGTATTTTTGATCATCTGCGCTTAAAAAACTTTTAAAGGAAAGCCTAACTTAATTGTTTTTCTTTTGTAAATCTATAAAATTAATTATCTCATTTATTGTAATAAAAATAAATAAATGTTATAAAAGCAGCCAATTTTAAGTGTAAAGAATTGTACTTCGTTAAATATTTTCAAAGAAAAACTTTTCAAGCAACTTTTAATGTATCTAAAATAGATATAGCAGCAAGTATATCTTTGGCTCTCAGTCCAAATTATGTAAATATATTTTTCAATCGAGACCACATGCAAACACTAAACCATAGCAATAGATATATTACACAGAAATAAGATAGAAAGAGCCTAAACTAAATCCTTTTTTACCGAAGTACGTTTCTCTCTATCACACACACACACACACACACACACACACACACACACACACACACACACACACACACACACACACACACACACGCGCGCGCACACACACACACACACACACACACACACACACACACACACACACACACACACACACACACATTTATTTGATTGGGACGATAAGGCAAGCTCAAATTTCAAACCGTAAATACATTAAGTGAACTTTAAAAGAATCTGAAGTGGACTCTTTTTGACTGAAGTAGGCTTCACAGTCCTACATGTATATTACATATTAAATGTATCCGGACAATAGCAAACAATCAAGTATGACCATGGAAATACCTTAGTCCTGAATTAGATTAAAAGGGTTATAACGGTTCTTACTTATATAGGTACTTAACATCTATGTATATAATATCTTGAATGGGGTAACAAGGCCAACTCAGCTGGGGCGTCGAAAATTAATTCATTCTAACCAGAACTGTTCCTTTACGAGATCAACTTAAGTCCATTAAAATATGATCGTCTTAACTATAAAATAATCAGAAGCCCATGTATTAAAAAAAATATATTACACCACCATCTTATTACATAATAAATTCTGTAAATAAATAAACTACTGACTTGTTTCTAAACATTGCGTACTTGGGTAACAGTTTTTGGAGAATACAAATAAACAAGGATTACAGCCATTCGGTATTGTCATCTTGTTACAACAGAAATATGAAGTTTCCATACCAAGTATATGTTCTATTTTTTGGATGTTTTGGTTTTTTATAATGAACAATGAAGAAAAAAATCAAAGAACCTTTTACTTTAAACATACTGTTTTGATTCTGGTAATGTTTGAAAATGTAATTAACGATGAATTAAAAGGATAAAAAGATTCTACGAAAGATACGAGTATATGGTATTTTTACCTTACAATAACTTACCAGTTACTTAGAACAGATATGTCCTTCCTTTTTCAAGATTTAAATCCTAATATAAGAGTAAACATTTAAATACCAAACAAATTTCTAAACATTGAGTAACCATCTATCGAGAATCTGGTTTATGACACAAAGCTAGTGACAAGGTGCTATAATTAGCTGTTTCAAGGTAAGATGGGAGGTTCTCAATAATTTTTGAACTGAATTTTTAGTATGCAGTTCGGAACTAGTGTATGCATTACCATTTAACTTGGGTACCGTGATATAATTCTTATACGGCCAAGTTTATTACGAGAAGTGGACGCAGAAACTGAGTCCCGGTCTTGTTAATGAAACGGATACCTAACTTGTTTTGGAGATTAATTGTAACTTAACGTAATTTTATGGATCAATCAATTTTAGATAGAAAACACTAAACCGTGCATTTTGAGTAATTCTAGTCATTAATTTAAATCTCACATTCCATCTGATTACTAATGATGGTCCGTACGTTAATGATTGGCTAGTTCAAAGTTTATATGCTTGTGATTTATATAAAAACCTAGAAATACCCCATAAATCATTTACTTTCCTTCCAGATTCTCACAAAACTTGTTTCCAAACAGCCTTTCTTAACATAAATTTAAATGCTGAATATAAGAAACGAGTGAATATATAAAGAAATGTAGGGTGACAGTATGGAGACATGATACGGTTGTTATAGGCCAATTACTAATTAAATGAAAAATAGAGGGGACATATAAACGATTTTTATACTGTAAAGAAACAAAGCTATGGAATTATATAAAGGGAATTATATTTAATTATAAGAATCATTGCATTATTATTTTAATGGCTAACATTGAATGAGAAGTTTGAAAAAACTAAGTTTAAAAAAATATTACTAAAGACACATTTATATTTAAGAGTTAACAATAATAAGTATAATTATTAATAATAAGAACTAAATTGAAATCAAGTCGAAGGAATGAGAAAAAATTACAATGGTACCTAAGGACAGATTACAATTGTTCGAGACGAAATAGGATTTCCATTGACGTGCGAAATGAAGCAGAAAATTGAGTGGTCTTGCATTATCTCAGTTACTTCAATTGTACTTCACCACCTAACAATAATACACATTTAATCGTCCAAAACCAATTTATAATTGTATATCACATTGGTGCAGAAGTACTTATTATTGTTATCAATAACTCGTATCTCATATACAATAACAAATAGATCGTATATGATATAACATTTTCAAATTTATTTTTACAATGAGTATAATTGTTTAATCATTTTTTAATTCTACATTGTTTTGTTATAAGGTACGGATTCCAAATATTATGCGTTAGAATTTATTTAAAATATAAATTTTAAACTACACTCTAAACAACGTTGTCATATTAACTTGGGATAAAATGTTTGAAAGTTCAAAATTATTTCTGGTATGTAAAGGTTTTTACAAATCTACAGTAATTATAATATACATTATGGTAGTAACCTTAATGAGTTCATCTGTAAACTTTATTGGTAGGATAGACGATAAGTAGATAAACATATGGAAATAAATTAAAACAACCACAAAAACAAATAAAATATTTAAACGTAAGGGTTTAATATTATTCAATAAAAATTCTATGAAAATACTTCATCACAAATCAAAATTAAATAAATATATACAAAATATTTTTTAATAATACAATAATTTTGATACTGTGAAGAAACAAGGCTATGCAAACGAGAATAATATAAAAGAATTCAATCATTGCGTTATTATTTTAATGGCAACATTATGATGTGTGGAATATAAACTGCTAGTCTCTGAACTCATTTGTTCCAAATTACTTTTTATGTTCTTGTGAGTTAAGGAAATGTTTATTGTTGTTTATGTTATGTATATATATATATATATATATATATATATATATATATTATTATTATTATTATTATTAATTGTTGTATAAGGAATTAAATAATTAGTTCCATGTAATGATCATATTTATTTTATTATAATATTTTCAACAGCACTCTTGATAATATCATCTGCCAGTCAATTTCAGATTATCAGTACTCAATGTAAGCAGTTTTGTGTAAGCAGCCAAAAACACTTTCACTATGTTATTGCTTTTCCCCTTTTTTCCTGGTTTTCGCAATTAAGCAAATTATATTTTTTTATCTACATTATTTTCTCTTCTATAAAGAAGACAATGTGTAAATTATATACTTCCTTAGTTAAAGGCAGTAAGTGTGTCCCAGACTAAGTCCAATAACGAATAAAACCGACGCCAAATCGAAGCTTTATTTATACTTTGAGGTCTCTAATCAATTTAGTTTTCCAACTCTTTTGGTACATTGACAATGTATTGTGTTTATATTATGTAGTCTCATTGCAGTAATATCTCGTTGTCGCAACCAAATCAGAGAAGACGATGTAACATAAATTCATATTCATTCATGCATTCACTCAATTTGTATTGGAACCAACAAACTACAAAATCCAAATTGAAATCATGGTAGACCAATGAACACTTATAGTATAATTCAGGCAACACAAACGCTTAGTTAGAAATATATCTGGCCTGAAGCCCTTAGAACGGTCACACAATTTCCATTTTCATATACTCTGTTTGAGTTTTAATTTTAATTTGAAATGATTGCATTAAATCCCATGTGATATTGTAGCGTTTTTAATGCTTCATTGGTTTATTTCTTTTTAGTAAAAAGTTAAATTAAATGAAAATTTTTGGAAAGAATCATTGGGATTTAATTTTAAATTAGATTGTGAGAAGTTAGGATAAAAACGGATATGTAATCCTTTGGCAAGTTACTGCTGGTAATTTTTAAATTATTAGGAAGTCGGCTCACTGCCTTGATTTGATCAGAACTTGTCTTGGCAGATCTGAGATAGCTATTGTTCTCCTAGTTGGATCCGGCTGGGCCAATGAGAGAACACTGCGGATGTCCATCAGAATTGGTGGGAAGGGGAAGTATATAACCGCCAGCTCATAATCTTCGCCCCTCTTTTGGTAATTATCATAAATTAAGTTAATTACAGTGCGCCGTTTTTCTAAATGTTTTCCGCGAGGGATTTTGAGGTAAGCATAAAATGTATTGTACGTTATATTGAAATAGTCTTCCAGATCTGATATTAAAATTAATTTTGTTGTCTTTTTATAGGAAAAAATTAAATTCATAGAAACTACAGAGCAATCTGCATAATTAATCCTCGATGAATAATAGAGCATAATAGAATCATACAAGTGGTATTTGATAACCTTATTATTTTATTTCAGATGAGAGCTCTGATTTTTAGTTTGATATATTTGATTAATAATGTGTTTTCTTGCCAAAGAACCTATTAAATTTACTAAACGGTTTGTCAATTCTTTGTGGAAAATATAGTGATAAAAATTTTGAAACATTGGACTTCTTATTTTGCCGGTTTAAATAAATCCCTTATTTTAATTTAGAATTGTGTTTTTATTTTAGAAATAACCAGATGATATTTTAATAGTTAAAATTTAGTAATAAATTATACTAAATATTCTCTCGGAGCTCACCAATAAAAAAATATTTTACATTGTCTTGGATGTTTCATTGATAATAAAAATATTAATATTCTGGAATATTAATATCTACAATCCAAATCGTTATAGATCTGTTTTTTGTACACCGTTTTATTATATGAAACGATGAATAGGTGTTTTTTAGAAAATTATTTATAGACATAAACAAAAGGTATGTTAACATTGATGCTTACTGTCTGTACAAGAGATTTCAACAGATATTGTTTTACCTTTCAAAAATCATTATGTTTAGTTATAGTAATGTACCTATAAATCACAAATAATAGCTCATGTTTTACTCACGTATTACAATAATGTGTATATGTGACTTTACAATATGTGTAACTTTAAAATATGATAAATAATATCATATTAAATTTTTCTTATCCTTATATATGCCTTCTTTCTGTTACAAATAATTTATAAGTTTTATTCTTTTCCACTAAAAATATAGAAAATATAATAGTACGTTTTACCTGTATACAATATTCAATCGTATGTCTATTAATCAAAAAATAAAAATCAGTTACAAGCCTCTGATATTAATGTGATATGATTGTTGAGTTAATTAAACGCTAAATTAGATTACTGGGTATACGTGTGAGTTCAACCATAATAAAACCAACTCCAATATGTTAGGAATTTTATAACACAAACAAATTGTTTTTAATTTTTTTAATTTTAAATATCTTTTTTCATCTGATGCTCTGTGTTGTAAAGTAAAATCCTTTGTAGTTATTTAACATATATATATATGTTAAATAACTACAAAGGATTTTACTTAGGATATATATATATATATATATATTTTACTACAAAGGATATATATATATATATATATAGGTGTGTTTAAGATCGGAAATTTACTCCTTATTTTTTAGAGGTCATACAAATGATTGGAACTAACGATTACAGACATAAAATGATTTTAACGAGAGAAAATAATAAGAACCGTGATTGATTTCTGCAAAACTTTATGTCTTAAGTTTATAATCTACTAATCAGAAATTTTAAGGCACGGAACAAGATTTATGTGTACTAACCAAAGGCTTTGAAGTGTCTGTGGAAAAGTTTCTTCCACTTAACTGCTAATGGTGTCTTTGGCAGGCAGTCACAATGAAAAGGGTCATGCACAATCCCTAAAATACATTTCAACCTAAGACTGAATACCTTTTTTATTTAGGTAACCCAAAACTATACATCATATAAACTAAAAACATACAAAAGATAAAGTCTAAAAACAGGCAAAAGATAATCAATGCTCCAGGAGAAGTCATGATTAACCATAAGACCAATAAGAAAATGTTCATTACCACCGCTATGCCAAATGACATGGAATGGCATGTCGTATCAGGAAACACGATATAGATATAAATGCTTGTGAAAATGTGAAGACTATACATCTGTATTGCTCTTTCTAATGGACCATACGGACATACAGAATGAAGTGAAATTGTTCCAGCTCGCAAGTAGTAAGTATACTTTGCCAAACGTAACTATCAAAATAAATGAAGACTTAATTAGTATTAGATTAGATACTTTATGTTAGGATTAAATTGTAAAAATAATAGCAGTCTAATAGTGAGTGACTAAAATGGCATACAAGCATATTTATGTAGAATATTTTTACTGTGTATACTAAAATACTGTGGAAAGTTAGGTTCTACATGTTCATATACATATACATGTTTATTAGAATATTCCTTCTGATATTTATATATTTTATATTTCACATTCTTATTTAATGAACCACAAACAGCGAGCTTTAGTAAGGCCATTATTAAAAGCCGAAAAATTATTTATGCGCCTCAAAAAATAATCTATTTTTACAGCTTGTTTAGTTCATTCAATTATAAAAGTATCTGATTTGAAGCCTGGAAAATGTAATTAAAGCACAGACTGAATTTTACATCAATGAAAGAATTGTTTATGGTAGGATTATTGCAAGTCATATTAATCAATGAGTCTTACTTTTGATACTACTTTAGCACATTGCATATATTGAAACGTAGGTGTTTTTACAATTATACTTGTAACTTAAGCAGAAACTGTACGGTTGTTGTGGATGTTTACAAACACACATTTTAAAATGTTACTATACGATACTACATCTTATTTTTAATTTGGAGTTCAACTAGTGAAAAAACAGTAATTGCACTTTTGAAATAACATTTAGCTACATTATTACATTGAAAATGTTATAACTTTATGGTTGTGTTTTTGAAAGAGCGTATACTTTATTTTAGCCAACATAATAAATTTCCTGTACAGAAAGCATCAATATACTATTGGATGTAATATATTTTTAAGGGAAATCTAGCTATGAACAGCTACTGTCAGACCTCGCTACGTCTGAATTCCTCACCAACTCTCATTACTAATGTTTAATGTTGCATCACCCGTATTTGACTTATAATTAACAGAGTAATATGCTAATAGTAAGATCGCCATTCACGTAAACTTATTATTTTTGTGATCATTTCTAAATCTGCGTATTTTTATTGTCGATGCATAGGACAATTATACTTTCGAAATTTTTCTTACACTGGATTAACTAAGGGGCTACTAATACACCTCTAAATTGTATGTGTGATATCCTGTTATGTGCAATACTTGAATATTTTTTAAATATATGTACATTTGGAGTATTTCAAATGTATTTAGAGTTGTAGAAGAACCGTGGTTGACTTAACTTGATAAACTTGAGGTCAAGTTATTTATTTGTCTTGTGAAAGTTATAAGATTAGCTCTTTCAAAACTCTTCTTCATAAATATTAAATAACGAATAAAACTTTGAATGTTGCAATATATATTTCACCGTGGACCTATGTTACATTGATAATCGTACTCTAAAAGAAATAAAATGATTGAAAAGAAATTAAGTGATAAAATGACAAATATCTTACATATTAATAATAAGTCTCAAACTGGCTTGGTATTTATTAAAAAAATACACTACCTAATTTTTAATATGTTCATATACAGACTAGTATTTGAGATCTCTATGTTTTTAATGGAGGTTAATGTATCATTATAAAATAGTTATAAAACAATTTAATATAAGTCAATTATTTAAATACTTTGAATATCAAAATTTGTTTAAAATTTATTTTTGTACAAAATATGACAAGAAGGTGAGAAACTTCAAATTCACTTTACGCAGAGTGATATTTACGTTTTCCGAGTTTTCGGACATTAAAAATGGATAATGTTGGAGTATGAGCAGCCTCCTGACGAGGTCCCATTAGGAAGGATACCTGGTTTTATCTCTGTCATTTCAACCTAGAAGAAGGGAAGGCCATCTATGTTTCTGACTCTTTAGTGAAAGGAGGTACAGGACAACACGCCCTCACGGCAGCAATCTTTTACACTAAAGAGTGGAGCTCCCATCTCCTAGTTTCAATCCAACAGTCGTTCTTCGCAGTAAAACTGACATTTGATCCACACTTCCATCCTAATATCTCGACATCAGTAGTTTGTGATGTATACGTTCAATTTTGTTATCAGATTTCTATGGAGGTTTTAAATCATCATGGAGGTATTTGAGTCAATCTTTCCAAACATGTATTAATGTATAATCTAATAATTGATGATTCTCGAAAATAGTATATAGCTACAAGGATTGTCTTTTCTTAAATTTAATATGCCATGCGATTATATTAAGCTTCTATACACATTTTAATAAAACTTCCTATAGTGTTTTAATTTCTTATTATGGTTACCAATAAGGTCAGTATAACTAATTGGTAAACCTTAGTAAACTCCCAAAGAGTAAATGAAAATTATCGCATCTGTATTTGTCATATAGAAAAGAAGCTTACCAGATTTCAAGTCAGATATTTTCATTATCGGTATATCGTGACGACGGCCGACATTAGTAAAAAAATACATTTTCAAATTCTCGAGTTGACACGTATTTTTTAAGAAGATTAAGAAAACGATAGGTTATTTAAATTTTGCCCGTAATTAGTAATGTGATTATTGCAATAATTCAGAAAATGTGTCTAAACAAACAATAATAGAGCCGAATGTTAAACATAAATTTAGTTCACATCTATTAATATAAAACAATAAATAAACTATATTTTCGAAGGAACTTAGATTTTCTTTAGCAAAAGAAACAATCCCTCTCTTAGTCCTAAAAGGACCTTTGTGAAAGCATTACTTATATTTGTGCCCACAGAATTTGAGATTTTTAAAGAAGCCGATCAGATCTCAGGGTTTCCAGTTCTCTGTCCTTGTGGCTGAGGAGATATGCTCCTAGCAATCTTTCCCGAATGTTAAATATGGATGGACAGTTAAGCCATATATACTCCATGGATTCATCCGCTTCTCCACAATAGTCTGTATTCATCTAGCTAAGGCTCTCCTTCGTGAGGTGTTTTTCTAAGGGAAAAATATCCTGTCAGTATCTCTATTATCGTTATTATATACACCTGTCTCGGATCTAGGAGTGATGCCCATTCTTTACCATAAGGATAGATAAACATTTTTGATCATGTTCATCCTGAAGCCCTAATAGAATTAAAGTGTATTTTCCCAATATTTTACAAGATCTTTGCTCTAGGGAAAAATAACGTGGCTCTGGTCCTACCATAAAAGGCTCGTCTCCCTTTTTGGCGAAGAATCTGCTTTTCCATTATAATTACATTACAATGGCCCGGCACCCGACCGAGTGTTACTCTATTTTTCTTAGCTAGACCGTTAAAGAGTTCTTAGTAGTTCATTTATTATAATGTGATTTATAAATATTTGTTTCATACCCGAAGGATTTTGAGAATTTATTATAGTGAAACAAAATAACGTAAGCTATGGCTAAATACTAATTAATAGTTCATTCGGCCTCTCCTCCTTTAAATATTTAGATTTACTTAATCCATTGCCTCTTCATTTACTCAATCCATTATAAGAATGCTATTGCTTCCTAGTTTTAATACATCACATAGAAAGCTATTGTGAACACATTACTTTGGTAAGATTTTATTGATATACCACTAGGATTTAATGAGAGAATGACAATTGAAATATAATGATTTGTAAATGATTTATTCATCATTAATTACATGGAAAATTATTGCATACACATTAAGGGACATACAAAGCACCGAATTCATCTCAGGTACAATTATGTTTGTCAAAGCTTTGTAAATGAAATTCACTATGTGAGTAAAAGGGGAATAAGTTTACTTGACTGTGCTAACAAGACGTTAATGAACATGTTTCCTTCATACCTGCTTGCCAGCAGCTGTAAAAAGTTATTTTGTGAAGTCTTCGCTCATGAAAGTAATTTCTTAATAACTCATGTTCCGTAATGTATCTGTGTAACCCAATAAGAAATTTGATCAACTTCAAGATTGTCGTTTTAATGATTTTATAAATTCAAAATAATTATTCAGAATTGCTAGTGTATATCGATTTTAACACAATAACAGATCTATTCTAGTAATCAAAAATGAGTGTTTCACAGTTTTTAAAAAAAATTACCTGTTTTTCTTGATATAGTAATTTGTAGAAGTAAAACTGATTAATGATGAGCGTAATGAATTGCCTGTCCGGTATAGTTGGAAAATGAAGTCAATTATTCAGACGATCATACGATCGCAATAAGTTACTATTTAAAATGTTACAAGAATTGTTCGAAGGCGGTTTTTAAGTAAAGAAATGAATAAATACTGGTAACTTGATTTAATTACATATACTGTGGTCCAAAACTGTCCATTTAATTCAAATATTTAATTAGAATAAGCAGATAAAAATTTCAGACATTTCTACGAAAATATTTTGCAAATAAAAAAATATTCATTCAGCTCTTAGTAATATCAGATAAAGGTATGATTTTTAAATATCTTATATACACAAATTAAATAATAATATATGAGGTTTTATGAAATACATATTTATTTTAGTAATAAATATGTATTCAATATTATAATACATATATACAGTTTATTGGGGGGGGGTTAACTTTAAATAGCAATTACATACGTTTTAAGCTGGTACTACTACAATAATATACTGGAAAGTTAAAATCATATAACTTTTATCATTATACCTGTATTCAGTGTCACTAATTTTTGTTGTTCTCTTAGGACAAGAACCTTATAAATTGCACTCAGTTCTGTAAGAAACTTAGCGCTGCTTCCGGAGTGACAGGATATTTTGGATGGGTAATGTTAGGTGGTAGGGTTGCCTCCTATCGTGATCAATGAGGAATAATTAGATCACTAATCTCAAAGTCATATCCCCACGGAAGAAGGGGAGGCTAGCTCTGAACCACTATGAAATGCACTAAGAGGAATGTGAACTGACTGGAACTAAACTCAAAATTCTCGAGTTTGTTTATGTTGCGGTTACATGTCGAGTTTTCTGTTGCAAATCTTCATGTTTATACTAGCTGTTACCCTCGGCCTTTAAACCGTCCGTAGCATACTTTTTCAAATCTCTTTTTATTTAATATGATGGTCCCTCTATAGTATTTTTCAAACGTAAGTAAGTACACTATGAGATTCATATTATTTACTTGTTCATGGTTAGACTATAAGAGGTTGAGTAACTCACTCTTATATCAAGTTTGGCGTGTAAAATACCGATTCTAGTTGAAATTAAATATATTTTCGATGCCACAACTAGGTTTTTTCGTTTGCTCTAATTAGTTATAACTGCTTATTTCCAGCTCTTGTGAACTACTTCCTGCCTTATATATTTTGAGCACCATAGTTTAGTTTGGCTCGACGTTCCAAATAAGAAAATATATTTACTTATTTAGGAATGAGAAGTCTTCTTTGATCAATAATTGTCTATATACCCCTTATATATACTACTCTAAATTCTAAGAATTTTATTTAAATGTTGGGAGTAAGTCAATGGAACTGTACATCAATTATTTTATTGAACCAATTTCGATATATTTTAATCAGTAAAACGGTTTATATGTTACTTGAATAACTATAACAAGAATACACTGGCACAATTTTGTAAAATGTAAATTAATTAATTTAAACGTAAATTATCTCATTCGGATTCTATAACGCTCAGCCAGTAAGATTATAAACTACATTAATTTTAATATGGTTTAATCATTTACAATTTGCAAGTTTTTAAGCTTTAAAATTAAGAAAAGCATACATTATCTAAGTTTTTTGTTATTGTAATTAAATATTACAGTTCAATGAATGTTATTTCATTTATAAAGAAATAATTTCATGCGCAATTTCGAGTCATTATGTTAGTTCGTCTTTGAAATAAATTTCGAACAGAAAGACAGGAGTAAAAATGTTTTCTAGTTCCTCCTTAGAATATTCTAACGCTAAGCTAGTAATATGATAAACCAAAATAATTTGATTTTTAAATTAGTAAAAGTTGGCTTAACCTTTAACAATTTTCCAGTTTTAAGCTTTTAAAATTAAGAAAAGCATACAAAAAAGTTTTTTTTATTCAATACTACGCTAAAACAGGAGTTCTGTTAGAGATATTCCATAAAAAATTAAATTTTATATCTAGAATGACTTATTACATTGAAATATTCTTTTCATACTAATGCCAATATTGATGCAATTGAATACTGATAGCAATCTGTGATAGAGAGGTAAGGAAGGGTGAATATTAACGTACATTATTTTTGAAACGCATCTTGGTCTCACCAAAGATTAATAATAATCTTTGCTGTTATGTAACAACGGATTTAACTTTCAAACGATTTAGTTTTAAGTTCTTAAACATAAAGTTTTCTCTCAAATAATCTACTTAGCTTCAAGATTGTTGTTATATAGCGAAAGATTAAAATAAAAATTACTTGAGTTGGGGAATGCTCTGTTTCTTCCGTAGAATAATACGAATTTCCAAACCTAAATATACAACTTTTTTATTGTATAAAACGCGTAGTATCATTTCCAAAGTCCAATATCTGTAACACCGTCTGAAATTTCATTTACACAACGAAAATATTTACTATCCAATAATTTCCTTCTATACAATATTTTTAATTTAAATTCAAATGAATATGTAAATAACTTAAATAAAAATACCTTCTCTATTCACATTATGTCGTTTTATCCTTTAATTCTTAGATTTATTACGATATATTATTAAATACCTTTTGAACCTCCTATTCGTATCATGAACATGTTGACCAGAGACAATTAATTTCTTTAAAATATTCTGCACATCAGTAAGAAACTAATTTCATAATCTCACTTAGATGAGTTGATGAGGGTGAAGCTGTAACGTGATAAATACGTAATTCATGACAGCCATTTTTGTGATTATGTCTTGGATTTCTCTTCCTAATCTCTGAATGTTTTGTTTTTGTAACTATACACCCTTATGAATGATATATACAGATAAAGAAGTTTGTTGTTTACTAAATCACTTACTTATTTAAATAAATCCAAAATATATTTGTTAAATTCAAAATCACATTTATTTCCATAAATATCTGAAATAAAAACAGAAGTCAGTATTTATGTTAGAAAAATAAAACAAATTTTGCATTTTAATATAAAATGGCAATACAATATAAAATATTAATGTAATAAAATTCTAAATAGTTATCATTAAATGATTTGATGATAAATCACATAAAAAACCGCACATCACAAGGAAATAAATCCATACATAAAAATAAAGAGAAATTAACATTCCAACAAATGGGCCTCATTGGCCCTTGCGTAGACACAATTTAAAAATTTTAACTACAACATATTGAAATATTGAATCACAAAAAGTACTTGCTCCGCCGGGACTCGAACCCGGATCTCTCACTTGCCGGGTGAATGTACTACCATTACACCACAGAGCCCTCACTTTTTACGGTTCAGTTATTTTGCGTATATGTTTAAATAAACCTAACTAACATATGATCGGAAGACCAAATACCTGTCAAATGACTTTTATTTACTCATTAAATTTATATAAGTGGCAATAGCCTAATTTAATTTCAATAAACTTTGAATCACAAAACGTGATTGGCTCATTTATTTTTAAAAGTATATTTTTATGAAAAAAAAAGAAAATTTTACAGCACCATCCGTATGTTTCAATGATGCAATACTAACTTTTTTCCTCGACCAACAATTACCTATTTCTGTTCTAAAGAATTAACTTTTAAAATGTTCGTTTTAAAATCATTATTGAAATAAGATACCTTCACACTGTTTTTCTTTAAAATGAAATATTTTTATTGTTTATAAAAACCTAAAACACTTTTAAAAGGACAATCATTCGATTTGAAAAAGCCGTAGATATTTAAATCTGAGAAAACTCGTTTGAAGCCCTTCATCATCGCAATAACCGAAGTAGTTACGCGGCTGTTTAAATGAAAGAGTCAGAGCGGAATTTTAATAATCGGGGCTATACATAGAGCTCTGTCATTAAACAGTACATAATAAAACCTATAATTAAGTTTTTATATGAGAGTGCTAAGCATTTTTTCTTAATAAAAATAACAAATTTAATTAATTTTTTTTAATTATTTATTTATAAATATCTATCATCAATGGAATTAACTGAGTATTTATAACTTAACAATAGAAAAAGTCAATTGCCAATAGGTTAAAATGAAATAAAGTAAGATTTTTAGGCTAAATGGGTTAAGAAGTGAAATGGTCAAATTCAATTTTTCTATTAGTTAAAGAAGCTAAAACCTCACCAAAACGTATATTTTCTCATTTGTTGTTATAAAATCTATTGTCAGGTTTTCATAAAGTTAAAGTTCAACTGTAGAATAATTTACATTAAAACCTATGATTAGAACACCTTATTATTTTATTTTGTTCTATTTATTGTAGCGTATTATTTTATAGAATTTATGCTGATTACTTACATTAAATTTTCATAAATCACAAATTTCAGCTGTGTTTAGTTGTATTTATAACAAGAGTATTTTTTATACGCCTCACCACTCGAAGTGAACAAGGATGTATACAAGTATACAAAGTTTTTAGCTCAACGGATAGTTCATGCTAAAACTAAACATCAGCCCACGCCCGGGAGAGAAGCTGTTGCCACTGATTAACCTGCACGGATTTTCCTTGTGAAAGGATTTCCATCAATAATGTATGCCATTCGTTCCAAACTGATAGAATGCTTTGATTAAAGTGTCACTCAGTTTTGTTTGAATTTTACACTTTTTTCGTTTCCTCTTTTCAGAGCAAAGCTTTTTCTAGTTTTTTACCCAAACATATTAGAAATTACGATTGTTCTTTGCTACGTAACCGCTTTGCTTATCACAAATTCGACTGTGTCATATCAATCTGACAAACATTGCCGTCAATGATAGACTTAATTTTTTTGAATTGCGAATCTCAGAATATGTTTCTTTATTCCAAATCGCCAAATTATTTTTGATGTCTTATTCATTAGCTGTCACTTATTCAAATGTATAGTTTCCTAGAATGCTGGAAAATATTTTTTCACTTTTAACCATCAACAGTGAAAAGTTATATCTGTTCGTTATACTCCAGACTGGTGTTCATCATCTATATGTTAGAAGTTTGTTTTCTGTTGAGGTTCGTAGCCTTTTAAAATTCAAGTGCAAAAAGCAAGTAACTAATAATGTAGCATAAGAGATTTGCCGCAATTTATACAAAATTTCAGGAATTTTTGACATGAATAATCCGAACACTTAGTTTTTAGTTTTTTTTTTAACTAAAACAAATTAATAATTGTATATGGTTTATAGTAAATGGTAAAATATAATGGGTGTAATTACCTATATTATTGTTAATTTTACACGTGTTAACATTTTGAAGATAAGTGATCATTAGTAGATTAATAATATAAGTCTTAACATATACACAAAATCACTACCATTCACGCTGTATTATGCCATATATATATTAAGTTTCATATTTTGTAGCCCCAAGTTTATTTGTAATGATAATTCAAGATAAAATTTTAAGTATTCAGATAAATTTAATATTTTCAAACCTTTAAATAACAATATAATATTTTTAAAACGTTAATAGATTTAGAGTTGCAAATCACAGAGGCCTTGAAGGAAATTCTTTGAATTTTTCTTCGTAATAACTTGCCTTTTTGTGCTTGATTGTGTCATGAAAGGGGCAATCCCGTAATCATTTATTGTAATGGATCTTTGAGTAGCTCGTAAATGTGAAGTTAGGTGTAGCATTTTGCAGTTTTTAATGACCAATTCGTAAGACCTTTATCCATTGAATTATATTATATTTGTTCTTAAAATTCAAGGTTTCCCTTAAAAGTGATTGATAAAGCTTTTACTAAAAAAATAGATTTCAACGTGATTGATACATTTAAAACTGACTAGACAAATAAATAATTTATATAATAGTCCGGCAATTAAATAATGAGAACGTTGTAAATTTAATAAAGATTATATGTATAGCTGATAACGATTTAAGATGTATTTACTGTGTGATGATAGTTTTTAACCTGTTCAAGTTAAGAAAAATATGAACAGAGAAAACTTCCAAAGTCAAAATTTACTAACTATATATATAAAAACTATAGCGTGGCATGCAATACATTTTCTTAGGCCATTTGTCTCTATTGAGTTAAAGAAATATTGTATTATGCCCATACAATGTAAATTTCCTCTTGCAACCTGGACTTTTATATTTTGCAAATATGCCGATATTATAGGAAACCAATCATTCTGTATTTATCTAGAAAAAGTTCTTTCCTTAGGAAAAAAAACATACATAATCCTAATACAAAGCTTTGACAAAATTTTCAAATGGTATCAACACTATTATGTTTGAAATTGACAACATAAGGTTATACTGTACAGAAATTTGCCCTTGATTAAATATTTGAAGTGGTTTTATTTAATCTCTTTTCATCTCCCTTTTCATTGATGACTCAATTACTCTACCAATTTTTCCTGGTCGTAGATGGCATAGGAAAGAAGCTTCCCTATTAACTTACCATAATGATACCGGGCAAAGGTCGGTTAGACCCAAATTCGTAAAAATACATCTCGGAATGTTAAAAATAATTTCAAAAATTAAACTGACAACGTCAGTATTAATTATTATATTTATATTAAAAAACAGTGAAACAATAATAATTTACTCACCATATTAAAATTATTTTGTTCTTTCTTTAGTGATCAGTCCGTAGGTCAGAGCGATTAAAGTTTTAACCGTGTCTTCCTGGAACGGGGCCAATTAATCCGAGGGCGGATAATAGGAAAATGACTGTATCAAAGGCTTCTCAGCAAAACCAATTTTCTTAGTTGTGGAATCTCAAACAGTTACTTTATCTTATTAACACTTTCGTGTTTCAAAAAGTCACATATTACAATATAAGTCGTTCTTCACCTGTTCTAGTTTTAGTTTTCAAGAAACTCTTTTATGATACAAAATCATAATTTGGCACGGTCTATAAAATTTTTATAAACAATGATATATTTTCTTATCAGTGCTCCTCTACGTGTGGTTTGAGGCACTTTTCATATTTTCTGATTGTTGAATCCTTCAACATGTTGTATACTAGTTACAAATCGTGATGTGATAATATAGTTGAACGGGTCCATCTAATGAGTAAGTATCTCATTGTTGGTGGACTCATTACTAAACTAAAATATAGTGTAAATAATACATCAGCTATAACATAATAAACAAAGTTCCTTCAGTAGAAATCGAATAACAGCTACATATTTATCTCTTCATAGTACTAGTGTAAAATCAAACTGTGTATACTAAAATATTATCGTTTTCAAAAATTCTTATCATTAATGAAATTAGTATTCAACTATTTAAGATTTTTCTAAATTAAAAATGATTTCTTATTTGTTTGAAAACACTTAAATGTAGCTTAAATCTACGTTTTACAATATCAGACTGTTTTAAATATTTGAGCCTCACCAACAGACAAACCTTGTTAAACGGAAACTTTCGTTACTACAAAATATTCTGATTAGGTAATTTAAAGAAGGCGTAGATGTATAGAGTTTGACTAAAGCTTAACCACGAGCAATATGATATTTATAAAATGAGAAATATGTTAGCACTACTGACCATACAAGCAGCTACTCACAAGCATCGGATTCAGTTAATTTCTCAAAATATTTTTCAAGCAAGTGATATAACTCTTTATTAAAAACTACGAAATTCATAAATTAACAAAAAAGCTTCGGCTCTTAGTAATGTATCGAGTTCTGACGAATTAAAATCTGAATATATATGAAACAAAAATGTATCTTGGCTGATTGAAGCATAAATGTGCTGATATAGGTAAAGAGCTAAGATAAAAAACTATATAAGTACAAAGAGTCATGTTGAAAAATGTCCCTCTGTACCCTACGTCAA
The DNA here is from genome assembly GCF_021130785.1 of Homalodisca vitripennis. NCBI lineage: Eukaryota > Metazoa > Arthropoda > Insecta > Hemiptera > Cicadellidae > Homalodisca > Homalodisca vitripennis. The sequence continues at coordinate 10,124 of NW_025779664.1, read as the reverse complement.
ACAATCCATTTCTACATCCGTCGCAATAAATAAACACCATCAGCTATTGCCGTAAACAATATACATACATTTGAATTCATCATTTTACAAACAAAAAGTTGCCATAGCCACATTATAGCGGGAGCATCTGTTTATGAGCAGTGGTTGGTAACAGCAGTGGTTCAAATGTCATCAAACTGTGTTCGTGTGGGTTAGTATTATAACTTTATAAGTGTTATGTCAGTCGAAAATTTAGTAAGGTTTCTTCAAAATTTTCGCTACCTAGTGTTGAAGACAAGCGATGTTTGAACCTGAAACGCCCCTTAAAAACTTTGATTAGTTTCCACCGAAATTTCATCTCAGATTGTACACTCCATAGCCTACAGAACTACCAAGATTAAGCACATGCTATAGAAGACCGGAATCCTTATTACGTACATTTATGTTTACACCAATTGTTTAAGATTGCAATTACATTGAGCAAATAAAAATCAATTTGATTCATAAAAATATATTATGCATGCAACTTTTGTAAAGGTTGATACTGAAAGTTCGTTATCACTGAATGCGTAAACTGTGATATGAAGATATAAAAACAGAATTTTTTGGAATCGTTATCAACAATTATTCAACTGAAAATGGGTCCAAACTATGGATATGGAGTACAGAGAGTGGAGAGGTACAGGGTAAGATTCATGAAGAAGATCGATGTTAGGGACCCTTCTCTAACAGGTTCTTTATAAAAAAATTAAATAGGTCAAGTAAGTATCTAATTTTTTTCTTGACTCTATTCGTCACGCTTCCTGGCTCGTAACAGTCCTTTGCTAAAGTAGTATCCTAATTGTCATTAATTGTATATCTTACTATCTCACATTTTAAAACATCAAATAATTTTACTTAGTAGATTTAAAAATGTATTTGTTTTGTGATTTTATTGTTGCCATTACTAATACCCATAACATCATTATAAAGATTATTACCAAATATTTAGCTAATTACCAAAGAGTGACCAGCATCAACACCAAACTTGATGTTGCCTATATATATAAATAAAACAAATGAATGTTTGTCTGTTCTCACGATATCTCTACAACCTATACATCCGATGTCCATTGTAGTTAAAAGTTCCGGTATAGTGTTATTACATTGTTAACGTGCACTATAAACACATGTCCTAAATAAATCTATTGTAGTTTCAAAACACAGCAAACGATATATTTTTCTGGTGTCTAAAAGTACAAATAATTGAGCAATATGCGGTTTTCTTTACAAAAAGACTATTCTGCTTCTTGAGATGTTTTTGTACATTTTCTACTTTGAGTGCACAGATATATTTAATAAAGGGAAAGCGATTTCAGATTTATTTAGTTTTACAGATAGACTTGAAGTAAACATTTTACTTCATTCTTTGATTTGTAACTTTTAACCTATATTTTCTAAAATAATATTATTCAGCTAAAAGTATAAAATAAAACACATTTTAAAAAAAAAATACATCACCTTCATTAATAAAATTATTTTATAAAATTAACATTAGGTCCTTATTTGGAAAGAATTCAGTTACTGATACTAGTGAAAGAGATTCTAATAAATTTATATACAATATAAAGTGCCTGTATACAACAATTCTTTACTAGTTAGGAAAATGTCTTGTGAAACTTGAAAAGTTTTCCCTTAACTCTCTGAAACTTCATTGTTTTAACATTTATATAAAATTAGAAATAGTTACTAAATATTTTGATAACATTTTTTATATTTTTAATCTTGACACTGTTAAAGCTTTAAACAATATTAAGTTCAAATGTAGCTTGATTTGTCAAGACTCACAATATTATTATATTTTTCAGTTTTAAAATAGTAAGAAAGACCATTTGAAATGTTTTAGATTAAATTTAGAAAATTAGCGCAAAAATATGTCTATGTGAGTATTTTCACGTTGCGTAGTATATCAATATTATGAAGAATAATTTAATTTCGTGTTTACCTTCACATACGAAGTGAAAGGAGAAAATGAAAAGAGAAAATGTTTCGTCACAGCAGCAATTACAACTGTTATACTAAATATAAAAATTATAATATAGACGTTTCGATAGAACAATCGTATCTGAACTTCTTAAGCCATTTATACTTTACTAAGTTAAACAACAAGTTTTGATAAAAGTTTAATGGTTTTCGTTAAAAAAACAGTCCTGGCTCAGACACGGAAGGCAAATGTCCTTGAGCTCTGTCTATAAGTTTATTTATTCGTATTCAATCTTTAAGCCAACATTTTCTTAATATATCGATATTTAGTGCAGTAAATGATGAAAGCAATTTAGTTCTTGCCTTTTCGATTTTTAATATTAAAACCAGCAGTGAAATTGCGAGTTCTTAACCATCTGGTGAAATTAATTTTTTTTAGTTGATGTATTGCTTTAACATAATTAGTTTAGGGGTTTTTGTAGGCAGGTTCGTGGTACAAAATTTCGTCGTTGCCAAGTTTTGTTGTAACAATGCGCAATTCATGAAGCCAAGACTGTTGTTAACCAGTTAAAAAGAATATTTTTATGTAAAAATTGATGGGAAAGTTTGTGATTTCAGAAAGATAGTAAAATCAAAAAGATCAGATATAATTAAATCTGTTTTCTCAATGGGATGTAAGTTAAAATGTAAAACAGGTGTATTGTCGTAGGCAACATGTCTTTACTAATAACAGTATATTAATGTTATCAGTCCTGAAAGATAGTATACCTATTATACTACGGTACAGAGTAGTATTTTAAAAATTAAATATTAAAGTATTTGACTTTTTTAATAAATTATATGAGTATCAGTAACAAACTGTCTTTAGTTACACTATAATTTTAGTTGTTGAATGTTTAAAGATTTTAGATTTTTATTGATATCAAACAAGTTTGTTTACACGTAGCGCAAATTTAGGAACATTTTTCTAAAAGTAAAGGAAACTATCGACCTTGTAAAATTATATTAATTGTTCAGTATATATTAATCATTTATTTATATTTTTCATATTTTAATTAAATAATTATATCAAGAATCTACTGGCACAGTTTTTAGAGATGTGTCTGAGCAAGTGAAAAAACAATTAAATTCTTCTTTAATTGGAATCCATGTATGTGATGCATTTAAAATATATAAAATAAAGAATTAATTATTTCGCAAATGCTCAATATGTAATAAAAGTGTAATTTTAAGATAAAACCGTATTAAATATGTATGCAATATTTCTTTTATGTTAATGGTTTTTTTATGTTAAACACGTAGTAATGTTAAATGGAAACCTATTCGTGGAAGATTTAAAATCTGTATACTAACAAGAAAATATCAATAATTTATTTACAGGCTGTACTACATATCAGGAAAGTACGTCCTTGAGATATCTTTCGGGACGTACGGACAAAATTAAATTATTCCAGTTCCTGCTTAGGATTCCATAACGCTAGGCTAGTAAAATAATAAACTAAATTGATTTTAATATTTTTAAAAAGATTACTTTTGATAAATTGGTAAAAGCTGGCTGAAAAAAGTTTATATTTTTCAGCATGTAAAGTAAGAAAAACATACGCCGTGAAAAAATATGACTTATTTTAAGTAAATAATATAGAAACACTTTGTTTGAATATATTTAATAAAACATTGAAAGGTTATATAAGCAATGATTTATTACATAAAAATATTCATCCCTTCTAATGTGCAATAATTATGAACGGAAATACGGATAGCAATCTTTGATAGAGAGGTAGGGAGGTGTCAATAGTCACGTACCTAATTTGGGAACGCCTCTTGAACCCCAAGGACTCACAGTAAACTTTGCTTTTATATAATAACGGACTTAACTTTCACTAAGTTTAATTTAAAGTTCTTAAACATAAAGTTTTCTCTTACGTAATCTACTTAACTTCAAGACGGTCGTTATACCCAGAAATGAGTTCAGCGAGGAATACGGTTATTCATTCCGTCAAAAGCTATAAATTTACAAACCAACATATTAAAAGTATTTTATGTTATACAAGCATATTATAATGACCAATGATCAGTCTTTGTAAAACACCTGAGGTATTTATTTACGTTATACGATTCTATTTCTATATTTAATTTTCTAACTATGTTTTAAATTTAAATAAATATGGTAACTTTAATAGTAGAAAGAACTATATTCCTATTAAGTTGTTATATACTTTACTTTTTAGATTTACGCACGTATTTTAATAAATAATATTCCGGTTAGTCTTCCGATTTATCCCATCAAAGTTTTGCATACATGTAGTTAAGTTTTTTGCAAACTTTTTATGTTCGGTTTAAGTATTACATTAACCTAACCTATACTATATAGAAACTGCCAATAATACACGTCTTCCGTTGTGAATGGATTAAGTTGAAGATCTATCGTGATGGCCGGGGAACTTATTACCAATATAGCTCTTTATCACACGTTACTTTATTATCTGTTAATTTGTATGATTATTTACAGGATAAGTCTTGCTATTCGTACACGATACAATAACGTTTTTTTTGGGTGATTTTCATTTAATTTATTTATTTTATGCTTCATTTTCTAACTGTGTTCCAGTGTGAGTCAGTTATACGGATACTGAAGTTCCTTGCTTAACGTGTTTACTATCTCATTTAGATATCTTCGGGAGATATACTTATATGGTAAGAATCCAGAGGTTTTACTGAATAATTGTGACTTTGGTGCATTTCTAATACACCAAGGCTGGTTTATAGAACCTGCCAGTAGAACGGATAATGTAAGTACAGCTGAAGCACATGTCAATAACACACAGGCAACCCCAAGGATATACAAGTGTGGCATATCACTAACTGGAGATATCTTGATATTTGAGTAATATGTTGGAATGATAGGTCTAGTTTACATTGGAGAGTTTGTAATATTCACAATAAAGAATTTTTCCTTTTGTAATACTTATTCATTCCCTTGTACCTGACCCAGAAAATGAATCATATGAAAAATACTTTTAGCTTGTTGATAAAATAACACAACTTCAAAATATACAACTAACATGACATAACACAATTTGACTTTTTTAAATCTTTCAACCTTGGACTGTATTCCAAAACTAGTGTATACGTATTTCTCACGTAAAGAATTAATAAAATCTAAAACCTCTATATATGTAATGTATATTGGAAAATATGCGCAAGGCGGTTTTCATGAAATAATCATATTATTATTATTTCTATGGCATTAAAACTTCTAAAAGAACAAGCAATCGGTATGAAAAAATACGTGGATATGTAGATTTGAGTACATTTCTAAAGCCCGTTTTCATTTTAATAACTGAAGTACGCCATTGTTTAACGGAAAGAAACAGAGCGGAAATTTAATAACCGGTGCTGTAGGTACAGTTATGTTACGTTCTACGTACAGAATTAACCTTATAACTAAGGGTTTATATGGTCAGTGCAAGAGGTTTTTATCGCTTTAAACACACGTTACGTTTACATGTACACGTTAATGATTCCATTATTTCATTTTATTAATATAATCAAAAATGATTAATTCAATAGCTGAAACAGTATAATACTTCCAAGAACATTACTATAAATAGTTAAAATTCTATAAAAATGTCTATACTTGTTACATAATTATTACTGTGTTTAGATGAAGAATTAATTAAGTAAAGTTAAAATCAAAAAGCTCATCAGTGTATTTTTTACATTAACCTAAGTTGGAAAACTCTAGCCATCTTTGAACGGCTGTCATTTTTGACTCGGTTTATCCGTTTGAGGTCGGGTTTGCGGCTCTGTACTCTACTAATAAAGTCGTTTTATTTGATATGCATATCGACCTATGCTTACATCTAAGATTTTCTTCTGACTCCTAGCGGGCCGCCCCCCTGAGGAAGTAGCGGATCACTGAATATGTGATAAAACATAGATTTTTTATGTCCAGTAACTTTGTCTAAGGTTTTGTAGCTATATTTTAAATATTTAGAAAAGTATTTAACCGACCCGGGACTTTTTGGACACCCTGTTTATAGAAGGCAGGCGTTTCCTGAACAGACTTAGAAAGTTTCGGAATTCCGGCACTAGAACTAAATAAGTATTTATCGCAAACCTAGAGAATTCCGGGTATTTCACACTAAACTTCTCCAAATATTTACACTCAGTAATCGAGCTGACAAGCCTCTCCTAGCTAATGTTCAATATGATCCAAATAAGCTGTATTTTAGTTACTTTTCAGTAAATTTTAAATTTGTGTTTGATATATCAACAAAGTACGTGTTTGCTAACTGTCATAATAAAATGTAATACAATAAGACAAATGATTGAATAGAAAATATTCATCACTCCAAAACATAACGACTCTATATTTCCATATTTTATTACATATTTTGAACATGTCAAAGTTTTAAAGATAAGTAACCATTTCGTAGCTAGGATATTGATCGTATGTTAAAATAGCAGTCTTTATTTTAATCCATTGGTCAAATTTCCCATAAACTCAGGTTGAAAACCAACAATATGTTACTATTCTACATATGATAGTGGTTTATTAAGAGCTGAAATGTCTCCAGCATTTTCTATTGCACTATTGTAGTGGCACAATTCCTGTGTTCCAATGTTCTACTAAACAATAAAAATATGTAAAAACGTATCGTACTATTCACTGTATTATACCATTCTAAAGGGTACTGATAACTAACGATACGACCATTAGGCGAGTAGAACCTAGGCTATGAGAAGCTTGACAAATCGTTTTCTGCAGTCAAATATTTGCTAAGTTTTGTTTGCATTGCGGCCAGTCTCTAGGCCCTGCGATGAATCGTTATTTGGTTTTTGTGGCAAACTCACTGAATGGAGTTTTACTATAATGTTTCATTCTTCCAGCCATTAATAGTTAAATAAAGTGATGATTTTCAGATAAAGCTAAAGCATGTTTTAATATTACAAAACAAGGCTTGGAAAAACACGACTCGAAACAAAATTACAGTGGTAAAATAGAGGACTTGTACAGTTTATAATATAAACAAACTTGTTGTATAGTTTGTCTCAACATCCTGTTCCTCCTGATTTTTCTGGCTACAAATATGCTGTGTAAACTTCTGACCACGCGTTTCAATCTCTGAGATCAGGAATATTCCGAATGTCAAACTTAAGATGCTCTGTCTTTTTTCTTTTAAAGATATAACTGTTTATTTTTAATGCAGAGTAACAAACAACAAGTTTCTATTCGGTTTCTGTAAGAATATGTTTTATAATAAAAATATAGATATGACTAATAAAGACACTGTCATTTGAAATTTTCCCACAGTCGCAACTAAAGATTAGTAGGAATTTCGGTTCCATACACAGACAAATTTGTTCACCGCTACTAAACCTGGGACCCATAAATGAAATAGAGGCCTTCAACTGGTCTTAACTTGGGATCTTTATTTTATATCATAAAAATGACTTATAAGCCTTTGAACTTGTGACCTTACATCATATAGATGTCTTTAACACTTCTGCAATATAAATTTATGTATGGCTAATAGTTACCCGTAGCAATTTACCAATTCTAAAGCCATAGATTTCTTATTGAAAAATGTACTGTGGAATATGATGAAGCCCTAAAACTTTTTAAAAACATAAGTACGCATATAAGGTACAAATTATTCCAGTATTCTCTATAGTTGTTTGATTCAAAACTTAAAATTTAGAATAGTTCTACTTTGGGCTTGTTGTATTAAATAAATATATACTTATGTCTGTAGAAAACCTAATTTGGTCAACAAATTTCCATATTCCGTCTGATTATATTAATGTTCTACTTAAGTTAGGTCAAGTGACATACTTAAGTCTACTCTTTGCTCTTTAAATTTATCTTCTAATTAAGTTTTTTCAAGATCAATAATGATACTATGCTTTTTCGTCTTGATAAGGAACATATATAACTTACGCAATACTGAAAAGTTACTGCGGTTCAAAAAGACTCAGATACGACCGATTAAATTCACTTCCCACTCTAATATATTTACGGTTTTTGAAGTTGATATTATGCTATTGGACTAATAATGTAAAACATATGTGCGTTTTAGAATCCGACTAATATTTAAAAGTGATTATTTAATATCGGTGATGTTTCTGGTGATATAATTGATATTAGGTTTTACCCCGATCAAGAAATTGTGTCCATACATAAGCTAAAAAAATATATTTTTTGACTACCGACTACCGTCGCTTTTATTCACCTTCTGATATAAAGGAAAGAGCGAGGCATCCCTATGCTTTTCCCTTATCTACAGTAGAAGTTTTAAGAGAGACAACCAGTTTCGATAACTTTAGGTTGGAAAAAATGTACAGTTTTGTTCATCAAGTTATGTTTTAGAATACAGTTTAAATACTATTTTTTTGTGCATTAAATGCTTTATTTGTCACTGCTGCTGTTTTTCTAACTGCATAATACTAATAATCAATACAACTATTAGCATTATAAAAATTTCAATAATTTAATATTTTCAGAAATTTAAATTTTACGCAAATGTTTATGCTGCTTTGGTGAACTTCGGCAGAAAGTGTCAACATCTGTTTAGGTTCAGTTAACTGATTACTTGATTAATTAATTAATTAATTCTGTACCTGGGAGGTAAAGGGCACTATGTCCATTTTTTTCAAAATCGGATGTCAGCACCAAGTTTTTCTACTTTGTATGTTTCTTTTTGGGTAGAAAGCACTTAAGTCCAATGTTTATTAATAAGGGAGATAGCCAGTGGAAAAGGGCATTATGTCACTGAGTAGTTGAGAGGTATAAAGCACCAACTAGTTATAGTGCTTTATACCTCTTATTACAATGTAAATCCGTAGAGGAAAAAGGCACCATTTGGACATAGTGCTGTTTACTTTTAAACTTTTATAAAAGATCTGGTATTAGGTACCATGTGTTTTTGACATGGTGCCACCGAGATGTTTACTGAACATAATCTCAGATTCCATGATTTGCATTATGTTAATTAAAAAATGTATGAGATATACCTTGAGTTCTGTAAATCGAATAACATCCTGAAGAAAATATTGGTAAAAACTGGGTGTATCGTGACGTGTTTAACAAAAGGTTCAATCTTTCCTTCCAAACCACTGAAGTTGACCCATGCGATACATGCGATTCCTACCAAGCTAAACTTAAAGGTAATTTGAGTCAGTTAGAAAGAGAGGCAATACAAGCCGAGTACAAGAATCACATATATGATCAAAGCGTTACGATTTGAAAGCTGCAGACTCAAAAATTGCCAAGGAGGATCATTCTTATAAAGTTTTGACTGGTGATTTACAGAAGTGTTTACCGACACCTTTAATTACAAGTGGGCTGAGCCTCTACAAAAGAAAACTGTGGACTCTTGACTTTAATATACATGATGCCTGTGACTCAACAGTTCACTGCTTGATGTGGGACGAAACAAAAGGAGCAAGAGGAGGGAATGAAATTACCCAGCTATCATGAAGTGGGCTGACAATGTGATTTCAGGTTCAGCTGTTCAAGATATCACTTTATGGACTGACAACTGTTATGGTCAACACAAAAACAAATCTATGATAAAAACCATTAATCAAAAGTTTTTGCTCAAAGGTCATACGCATATGGAGGCTGATACTGTTCACGCTCTCATAGAGAGAAAAATAAAGAAAGCTAACAGTATGAGCATATTGACAACCTTGGGACTGGCAACAATTGGTGCGGCAAACTTCTTCAAAATACTCTGTATTTTAACATGGGAATTAGAGGATTTTAAAAACTTTTGAGTCCTTGCTAAAAGGCAAAGATCCTCCGTTTGTGTCCAGGAAGTATGATATTGACAAAAAACACTGTTCTCATGTCACATTTTTATACACATACAAGCCAGACAAGAAAACATGGGTCATCTCTTCTTCAAAACTTCATTTGACGGAGATTTTTCAGAAATGAGTTATGTTCGATCCGTAGAGGACCAAGAACTACCGTTCCCGGAAACTCTTCTATTAGTATCACACCAGAGGACTACCAATAAATGTAGCAAAATACAATGATCTGATAGCACTACTGCCAATACTCCCAACTCTCCCAACTGTGTGCCATGACTACTTCAAAAATCTACCGAGAAGCAACAACACCTCCATGTACCCAGAAGAAGACTCTGATTAGTTGGCACTATTTTGGAAATACA
>NW_025779663.1:0-40644 GCF_021130785.1 Homalodisca vitripennis | reverse complement strand
GAATAAAAATAATTTTCCCAGAAAGAATAATATACGTTTCATAGGTAACCACTTAATGTTTTTGTTAGTTTTCGATATCTTTTAATTTGCATATTTGATACTGCGTTACTATTAGTTTAACTAAAAATTAGAATTTGGCGTTTAATATAGCATAAATTTTTACAATTGTGGACTAAAACGTGACATAAGAACAATTTTCTAAAAAGAATAATTTACGTTTCATAGGAAACCACTTAATGTGTTTCTTATTTTTCGATATATTTTGATTTTGTATTAAAAATAGTGTGTTACTAATTAGGTAGCTGGAGATTTAGTAGAAAGGCGTTTATTATATCATAAATAGTACAATGTGCTCTTAAAACTGAATAAAAAAATTTTCCAAAGATATAATTTACATTTACTTAAGAAAAACACTTAATGGTTTTGTTATGTTTTAGTTTCGATATCTTTTTGATTGTTATTCACTATAGATGTGTTTACTATTAGATTACTGCTGAGATTTTAGTAGAAAGAGCTGTTTAATATACATAAATAGTACAATGTGACTAAAACTGGAAAAAATAATTTTTTCCAAAAAATAATTTTACGTTTCCTAGGGAAACCACTTAATGTTTTGTTAGATTTCGATATCTTTTTGATTTGTATTCCACTATAGTGGGTGTTACTATTAGATTGCTGAGATTTAGTAGAAGGCGGTTTAATATACATAAATAGTACAATGTGACTATAAACTTGGAAAAAATAATTTTTCCCCAAAGAATAATTTACGTTTCCTAGGAAACCATTTAATGTTTTGTTAGTTTTCCGATATCTTTCGATTTGTATTTAACTATAGTATGTTATCTTATACGTTTTTACTTGAGATTTAGTAGAAAGGTTTGGTAATATGGACATAAATAGTACAATGTGATATCCTAAAATTAAAATAAAACTCATTTTCTAAAAATAATTGTATCGTTTCCTAGAAAAATTACTTTAATGTGTTTATGTTAGTTTCGATATCTATTTGATTTGTATTAACTATAAGGTGTGTTACTATTAGGTAGCAGAGTATTTAGTAGAATTGCGTTTACTGTATCTATATATAGTTACCATGTTGCCTTAAACTGAATAAATAAATTTTCACAAAGAAAAATTTTACGTTACTAGGTAAAACCACTTAAATGTTCTTGTTAGGTTTCGATATCTTTTCGATTTGTATTAACTATAGTGTGTTTACTATTATAATTGACGGGAGTGTTAGTAGAAGGCGTTTTTAATATGGACATAAATATTGGCAATGTGACTAAAAACTAAAATAAAAAAAATTTTCCAAAAATAATTTACGTTCCCTAGGAAACAACATAATGGTTTTGTTAGTTTCGATATCTTTTCGAATTGTATAACTATTAGTTTCGTTACTATTAGGTTTAGCTGGGATTTAGTTAGAAGGGGCTGTTTAATATACATAAAATAGTACAATGTGACCTAAATTAAATAAATAATTTTTCCAAAAATATATTTACGTTCACCTAGGGAAACCACATAATGTTTTGTTAGTATTCGATTAATCTTTTTGATTTTTATTAACTATAATATGTTATCTATTAGTTTTTGCTGAGATTTAGTAGTAGAAGGATTGTAATATGACAAAAATTAGTACAACATGTGACTAAAAATTCAAATAAAATAAATTTTTTCCAACAATAATTTACTTTTCCTAAGGAAACCACTAAAATTTTTGTTAGTTTCGATATCTTTTGATTTGTAATTAAAAAATATAGTGTGTTTCACTTATGATGTTAGCTGAGTTGAGGTATAGTAGAAGGCGTTTTCTTATATCATAAAATATTACAATGTGTCTTTAAAACTAAATAAAAATAATTTTCCAGAAGAATAAACTTAACGTTTTCCTAGGAAACCACTTAATGTTTTGTAAGTTTGCGATATCCTTTTGATATTGTATTTAACTATAGTGTGTTACTATTAGATTGCGGAAGATTATTCTGCGTGCAATGTGACTAAAATCTAAAAAAAAAAATTTTCCAAAAAAAAAAAAAAAAAAATAATTTACGTTTCCTAGAGTAAACCACTTAATGTTTTGTTAGTTTCGATATCTTTTGAATTGTGATTAAACGTAAAGTGTCATTAACATTTAGGTAGCTGAGATTTAGTAGAAGGGGCTTAAAATGTATCATATATAGTACCATGTGACTTAAACTGAATAAATTAATATTAGATTATTAACATTAATTTTAATTATACTATTTATTACATATTAACGCCTTCTACTAAATGCTCAGCTCACCAAATAGTAAACACCATGATTGCTGAATACCAATCAGAAATATATCGAAAATAAGAAAAACATTAAAGTGGTTCTCCTATTGATAACGTAAACTTAATCTTTTAGAAAATTGTTTTTATTCCGTTTTAGTCACATTGTACAATTTATGCTATATTTAAACGCTAAAATTCTAATTTCTTCAGGTTTAAACAAATTAGTAACAGCAGATATAAATATTGCAAATCCAAAAGATATTCGGAAACTAACACAACATTAAGTGGTTACCGTAGTAAACGTAAAATTATTCCTCGTAGAAAATTGTTTTATAAACCGTCTTTAGTCACATTCGTACAAGTTTTTTATTTTTTATGCTATAATAAACTCCAAAATTCTAAAATTTCAGTAAACTAATAATTAACGCACTATAATTAATGGCAAATTAAAAAGATATCGAAACTAACAAAACATTAAGTGGTTACATAGGAAAACGAAAAATTATTCTTTGGAAAAATTATTTTATAGTCAGTTTTAGTTCTCAATTGTACTATTTATGATATATTAAACGCCTACTTACAAAAAACAAGCAAGCTAATAGTAAATACAACTTAATAGTTAAATACAAATCAAAAGAATATCGAAAACTAAACAAAACATTAAGTTGGTTTACCTAGAAATCGTAATATTTTTCTTTCGGAAAAATTATTTTATTTCAGTTTAAGCCACATGGTACTATAATGATAACAGTAAAACGCCTTCTACTAAATCTCAGCTACCTAATAGTAAACACACTATATTTAATAATACCAATCAAAAAGATATCGAAAAACTAAACAAAACATTAAGTGGTATACTAAAGAAACGTTAAATCATTCTTTATGAAATTTATTTATTTCAGTTTTTATCTTATTGTTACTATTTATTACATAATTAAAACGCCTTCTACTAAATCTTAGCAAACTATAATTAACACAACTATAGTACCAAACACAATTCAAAAGATATCGAAACTAACACAAATATTAAGTGGGTTACCTAGGAAAAAACGTAAATTATTTCTTTGTAAAATTATTTTATTCAGTTTGTAGTCCTCAATTGTTACTATTTATGAATGTATTAAACGCCCTTCTACTACAAAATCAGCAAAAACTAATAGTGTAGGTAACAAAACTGTATGTGGTAATACAAATCAAAAAGATATCGAAAGTAACACATATAACCATTAAGTGGTTTCTTAGGGAAATGTTTAAATTATTCTTTTGGACAATTTTTTTATTCAGTTTAAGTCCACATTGTTACATTATTTATGATATAATAAACGCCTTCTACTAAAAATATCTCCAGCTACCTAATATAGTAACACACTATAGTTAATACAAATCAAAAAAGATATCGAAACTAATCAAAACATTAAGTGTTTTTTACTAAGAAATACGTAAAATTATTCTTTGGAAATTTATGTTATTCCAGTTTTAGGTCTTTACTGTAACTAATTTATTACGCTATTAAACCCGCCTTCTACTAAATCTTAAGCAAACACTATATTAACACAGCTATATGAGTACCAACACAATTCAATAAGATATCGAAACTAACAAAAAAATTAAAGTGGTTACCTAGGAACAAACGTAAATTATTCTTTGTAAAAATTTATTTTAATTCAGTTTTTATGTCCTCATTAGTACTATATTATGATATATTAGAAACCGCGCTTCTAACCTAAAATTCAGACAATTCTAATAGTAACCTAAACTGTTAGTGTAATACATTATCAAAAATAATCGAAAAACTAACAAACAAAACATTAAGTGGCTTTCCTATGGGAAACGTAAATTTTTCTTAGGAAAATTATTTATTTCAGTTTAAGGGCAGACCCCCACATGGTACTATATAAGATAACATTAAACGCCTTCAACTAAATCTCAGCTACCTAATGGTAACAGACTATAGTTTAATACAAATCAAAAGATATGGAAACTAACAAAACATTAAGTGGTTTTTCCTAGGAAACGTAAATAATTTTTGGAAAATTATTTCATTTAATTTTAGTCACATTGTACTATTTATGTATATTAAACGCCTTCTACTAAATCTCAGCTACCTAATAGTAACACACTATAGTTAATACAAATCAAAGAGATATTGAAACTAACAAAACATTAAGTGGTTTACTATGTAAGGGGGGACCCAAATTTTGAAGTGTTTTTTTTTTTTGGGTCAGAACAGTGAAATACTATAGTTGTTTTACATTTAAAATTGTATCAAGTGGGAAGCTGAGAAGATAGTTTTAATGTCCTGGCTGTAGTAAAACTCGCACGGCGCGCTACCGTCGCGGACGAGATTGCCGTAGAATCCGCGGGGGGCGCTGTTAAAGATTGTAGCTGCCGCCACCTAGAGCGCGGATAGTCGACTGATAAAGGGACTGGCGAGGGCCGGCGGAGAGGGTTTCGATACGGAGAAGCGTGATTATCGAGGTGAAGGACAGTACAGCCGAGCAGAGGACATTTTTCAGACAACTTCAATTTCATTTGACAGTAATAACTATTATTCCGAGTTTAATTAGTTATTTCATTATTCATGGTGCAATAGTTGTAGTAAATTTCTGTTTGTTTTGCTTAGCTTGGCTTGCAATATTTAACGTAAATTTTCTTTGCACGTTTTTCACTCTGCATGTTGCAAGAATTTTCCATGCATATTTTCATCATTGAATTTGTACGCATATAGAATTAAGTATATTGTAGTAATATTTAGTTATCTTCACCATTAGTACGGGTCATAACGATTAAACGCGATTAAATTAAATTGTTTTTCGATTAAATAAAACTTTCGTTTATTATTAGGCTCTCGGACTGCTGTGAAAATCGGTCCTGTCTAAAATAAAATTTAGGGTTTTCCCTAAATTTCCCGATCTGCTGTCACAAGCGGGTCATAACGATTAAACGCGATTAAATTAAATTGTTTTTCGAGTAAATAAAAACTTTTCGTTTATTATTAGGCTCTCGGACTGCTGTGTGAAAATCGGTCCTGGTCTAAAATTAATTTAGGTTTCCCTAAATTTCCGATTCTGCTGTCACAAGCGGGTCATAACGATTAAACGCGATTAAATTAAATTTTGTTTTCGATTTAAATAAAACTTTCGTTTATTTATTAGGCTCTCGGACTGCTGTGAAAAATCGGTCCTATCTAAAAATAAATCTAGGTTTCCCTAAATTTCCGATCTGCTGTCACAAGCGGGTCATAACGATTAAACGCGATTAAATTAAATTTGTTTTCGATTAAATAAAACTTTCGTTTATTAATTAGGCTCGGGACTGCTGTGAAAATCGGTCTGTCTAAAATTAATTTAGGTTTCCCTAAATTTCCGATCTGCTGTCACAAGAGGGTCAGAACGAATAAACGCGATTAAATTAAATCGTTTTTCGATTAAATAAAACTTTCGTTTATTTATTAGGCTCTCGGACTGCTGTGAAAATCGGTCCTGTCTAAAATAAATTTAGGTTTCCCTGAATTTTCCGATCTGCTGTCACAAGCGGGTCATATAACGATTAAAACGCGATTAAATTAAATTGTTTTTCGATTAAATAAAAACTTTCGTTTATTATTAGGCTCTCGGACTGCTGTGAAATCGGTCCTGTCTAAAATAAAATTTAGGTTTCCCTAAATTTCCGATCTGCTGTCACAAGCGGGTTCATAACGATTAAACGCGATTAAATTAAATTGTTTTTTCGATTAAATAAAACTTTCGTTTATTATTAGGCTCTCGGAACTGCTTGTGAAAATCGGTCCTGTCTAAAATAAATCTAGGTTTCCCTAAATTTCCGATCTGCTGTCACAAGCGGGTCATAACGATTAAACGCGATTAAATTAAATTGTTTTTTTCGATTAAATAAAACTTTCGTTTATTGTCAGGCTCTCGGACTGCTGTGAAAATCGGTCCTGTCTAAAATAAATCTAGGTTTCCCTTAAATTTACGATCTGCTGTCACAATGCGGGGTCATAACGATTAAACGCAATTAAATTAAATTGTTTTTCGATTAAATAAAATGTTCGTTTATTATTAGGCTCTCGGACTGCTGTGAAAATCGGTCCTGTCTAAAATAAATTTAGGTTTCCCTAAATTTCCGATCTTGCTGTCATAAGCGTTTTCATAACGATTAAACGCGATTAAATTTAAATTGTTTTTTTTCGATTAAATAAAAACTTTCGTTTATTGTCAGGCTCTCGGACTGCTGTGAAAATCGGTCCTGTCTAAAATAAATCTAGGTTTTCCCTAAATTTACGATCTGCTGTCACAAGCGGGTCATAACGATTAAACGCAATTAAATTAAATTGTTTTTCGATTAAATAAAATGTTCGTTTTATTATTAGGCTCTCGGACTGCTGTGAAAATCGGTCCTTGTCTAAAATAAATTTAGGTTTTCCCTAAATTTCCGATCTGCTGTCATAAGCGTTTCATAACGGTTAAATGCGATTAAATTAAACTGTTTTTCGATTAAATAAAATTTTCGTTTATTATTAGGCTCTCGGACTGCTGTGAAAATCGGTCTTGTCTGAAATAAATTTAGGTTTCCCATAAATTTACGATCTGCTGTCATAAGCGGGATATACGAGCGGTCGCTATTAAGATAAATATATAGACATAGCCTTAAATGATTGCACATCTTATTACGATCATTTTATTTAGCGATTTATAACCCGATTGTACTGAAATTCTCGTGGGGTAAGCTTAGGTTGTCCCGCAGTGACGGAATACCAATTGAGCGTGGGTTGGTTACTTGGTACCCAATGTTTCTGTTTTCCGTATACGTAATTTTAAAAAACAAATCGGTTTTCTTTGCCCCTTAAAGTGTTGGCGATGATGAGCTTGTGGCTCTAACCACTTTAACAGATCTTTTGAGATCTACTTGCTTTCTGAGTCAACACTTTATATCCGAAATACACAACTCTCCAGACCCCTGGGAAATACCCAGCTAACTGCAACTATCCGCGTAGGCTACAAAACGGTTGAAGTTTTGCACCCTACTAAAAAACTAACGTTACAAAATGGCGCCCGAACAGGGACGGGTATAGTGATTGTACGAGTGTAATATTCTTCGAACGTAAAAGATAAACTTTTAGTAAGAGGTTTAGCGAGATAGTGTTTATAAAATGCTTCGACTCAACGGGGTTTTGGCGACTGTGCGAATACTTTTTCGCTCAAATGCACGTTCTACCAAAGGGTGGAAACACGAATAGGCCCGAAAAAGTCAACAACAGACTCAGAAACACCAAAAACAAATACCTACGATTGTGACTACTAGTTCCTCTGAAAATACTAGCGAATCACAAATTAAAGGTATCGAAAAACGAGATTTGGGTTTGCCACTGTTGACTTCGAAGGACCAAAACAACAAAGGCGTTTTCCACGACTAGTTTATTCCCCTTCTGAGTTAGATCCAGTCGTGGGGTGGATATACAGACTCACGAAAGCCCAGTTAATAACTGAAATGCTAAAACACGACTTGGACACCGAGGGTAGGACGACCAGATTATCTAAGAAAATCTTTCGTACAGTTTCTTCGCTCACAGCCGGACAGACGAGATGAGGCTGTAGGCGGAAGAGAATCCTTTGGCAACGACCCCAGTTGGGCCAGAAAATACCAGTGAAGCAGAGACTGATAAAAGAAGCCCGAGAGTTAAACCTGAGGGAGATACTCGAGGTTTCCACCCGATACTAGTGACGACGAAGTAAAAGAGGCTTTTAGTTTTCCACTGAAGACGCGGGAGTAAAGGCCAAGTCCAACTGGGATACTGGACACGACTATGCGAGTTATGCACCTTACGATGGCGCAACAAGATCTGTGTATAACCGATGCTTTTAAACTTCCAGCTCTGGCGACAAGTCAATACATTGCACCTGGGATTTCTCACGATTCTCTTAGGCGGCATGTAACGCACTATTCCTAACGAAAATCAAAGATTGAGAGATGAGCACCTTTCCCCGACAGCCACATGTCAATTCCGCTGAGATATGCAACACAATTAGAAAGTGGAATTTACATTTCGACGGAGAGCGAAATCCAGTGTCTTTTCTTGAAAGACTTTGATGAGCTGATGGAGGCTTATAATGTATCCGGGGGCGATCTGATAAAAGCACTCCCTGAATTGCTAAAGGGTACCGCTTTAACTGTGGTATCGAAATAATAGAGAGTTTTGGGACAGTTTTGAAGATTTTCGGTCATAGATTTCGAGCTAAACTTCCTTCCGGTAGGCTATAAGACGAACATGGACGATGAAATAAAACGTAGAACACAAGGTGACAGTGAAACCCATCAGGACGTTTGTAGTGGCCTTGAATACGTTGATGCGACGAAGAGGCGGTATGCCGCCCGTAGATAAGCTTGATAGGTTATATGCAAATATGCACCCGAAGTACAAGCTGAGTTTAAAGAGGCAAGACATACGAACGATTAGTGAACTCATTTCTTCGGCAGAACACTACGAGATGTATATACCGAGAAACTCACTTATATCGGCCACCGCCAGGTCCAGCTCAGTCCCTGGTGCCTGAAAACCGGCATATAGCCCCAAAAATAAGAATTTAAAAACGTTTGGTGTTTTCAAATGTCACCAATAAGGCAGCGGCTGATACACTCAGATCACACAATGAACATCCCAATCGAGATCAACGGGAACATCCTCGGAAATTCAATAAATAACGAAAGAAAATAAAGTGTTTGAGAGGACGAATAAATTATCTGGTAGGCCGGAAATGGATACTAGGGAAGGACAAAAAAGTTGTAAGAAGAGAAAAGTATAGCCTCTCAGAGAAACACAACTATCCCGAAGAATACTTCTAGTTTTGTATGTTGGAACTGTGAGAAACCCCGTCACATTTTTAGGAATTGTCGCTTCCCGAAAAACCCTAAAATGTTAACTTTTGCAAGACCCCTGGTTTTAAAACTACGGATTGCAAATGCAACTTGGGAAAACGGAGTGAGGGCTCAGGCGAAAGGAGGTCACCTGGAGCCCCCGCAAACGAATTTAAGAACCTCCGCTGAATGGCAGCAGTGGGTAAAATATATAGCCGAATTCACCAAAAACCTGTTCCTGCCGAAGTTCGGAATAAAGACATAAGACCGTACGTAACCCGTATTGTTCTGTGGGATGTTAGTATGGGCCCTGGTCGACACGGGGGCAATGATCTCCCTTGTGAACGATACAACGTATGATATGCTAATGAGTAAAAGGAGCGCGGATTACGACTGAAAAAACTTCAGATTCAAATGGCCGATGGGACAAAAACCGAAGCAAGGAGAGGGATTCGAATTTGAAGGAAGTATCGAAAACATACAACACGCGTTTAAGTTGATTAACGTCTCAGGTCTTACTTCTCCGATTATTTTAGGCATCGGACGTAATAGCGAGCGCCATTAAAACTAATTTGACTTTAAAAAGAAAACTATTTCCAGAGAAGAGTGCGGCGTAAATAACTGTGAGGGGACAGCCTATAAATGCTATTGTCACGCTAAGCGAGGAGGAAGAAGAGGAGCTTAGAGAGTTTTTTGGAAAACGATATTAGCGGAGTTTAAGGATTCCCCTGGTCTTACCCACATAGTAGAACATGTGATTAAATTAAAGAACGACGAACCGATTAAACAGAGATTTTATCCACGTAACCCCGCAATGCAGAAAAGTGATCAACGATGAAGTTGATTCAATGTTGGCGGACGGGATAATCGAGAAATCGAATAGTCCCTGGAGTTCTCCAGTTGTACTAGTCAAGAAACCTTCCGGAAAATTTAGGTTTTGTGTGGACTTCCGAAAGGTAAATGCAAAAACCGAGAAAGATGCTTATCCCCTACCTCAAATCAACTCTATCCTAGAAAAACTCAAGGAAGCCAAATTTATTTCCACGCTCCGACTTAAAATCAGGGTATTGGCAGGTGGGTTTATCGAAGGAAAGTTCGCGCCATAACCGCTTTTACAGTACCAGGAAAAAGGACTCTACCAATTTACGAGGATGCCGTTTGGTTTTGCACTCAGCGGGAGCAACGTTTCAACCGACTTCTCGATACCATAATCAGGCCCGGAATTGGAACCCAAAGCTTTCGCCTATCTAGATGACTTAGATTATTATTTCATCGAATTTCAAGGGAACATTTAGAATCTCTGAGAGAAGTATTTCAAACGTCTTCGACGAGCTGGCCTAAAGCTTAACCCGGAGAAGTGCAAGTTTTGCCAGACCACGCTTAAAATATTTGGGACACGTTATAAAACGATCAAGGAATATCCACAGATCCAGATAAGGTGTCCGCTATCTTAGACTTTCCAACGCCGAGGAATATAAGAAAACCTCCGAAGCTTCTTGGGTCTTGCGAGTTGGTATTCGCCGATTCATATCAGGTTTCGCGACTCTGACGGCGCCACTTACTAAACTGCTGAGAAAAGCGGTTAAGTGGGATTGGACAGCGACTCATGAAGAGGCTTTCGTCGAAACTGAAACGCCGCCTAACAAACACCCCTATTCTAGCATGCCCAGACTTCAGCGAACAATTTGTCCTACAGGTAGATGCGTCTCAAATAGGGTTAGGCGCCACCTTGAGCCAGAAGCGAAAGGGTAAAGAGGTGGTTATAAGCGTATTGCCAGTAGACTGTTAACGGACGGGGAAAAGAAGTTTACGGTCACTGTACAAGAGTGTTTAGCTTTGGTAATGGGCGGTAAAAAATTTAGACCTTATATCGAAGGGTACCATTTCCTCGCAATCACCCGATCACCAAGCACTGCAATGGTTAATGAAGATACAACAACCAACCGGTCGGTTGGCCCGCTGGATCCTCGAGTTGCAGCAACACGATTTTTTCAGTCCAGTACCGTAAAGGTGCTTTAAATAGAGTAGCCGATGCTCTTTCGAGAAACCCTCCTGAAAGGACTGATCAAACAACCGAAAACGACGAAGTTAGTGATCATTCTCTGAAGGTGTTTGTAATAGAAAGCTCAGAGAAGGAAAGTAATTCAAATTGCGGCGACTATCTCCCAATGTCATGGTATGATAACCTAATAACACAAAGTTAAGAAAAATCCCCGTAGTTTTCCCTCGGTTTACCATAAGAGGAGGAAAACTATACAGATATATTCCCTACAGAGGCCCAGGAGAGGGGCGTCAGAAGAGTTTGGATTGGAAGATGTGTGTTCCCGAGGAGGAGAAAAAAATCGAGTACTTGAGGAAAACTCATGATAAGGAAAACGGCTGGGCACTTCGGCTATCGAAAGACAGCCAAACGACATTGCAGAAAGATACTACTGGCCGAGATTGGCGGCAAGAAGTCCGAAATTATGTCGCTTCATGTGAGACGTGCCAGAAATTCAAGAGTGAACAAAAGAAAAACCCGCCGGAATAATGAAATTTAGACGACCAAAGGGGCCTTGGTTCGCAGTTTTCGGCGGATTTGATTTGGGCCGTTACCTAGATCAAAAAGATGGTAACACTTATGCGGTGGTTTTCCAAGACTGTTTTAGCAAATGGGTAGAAATAGCACCCCATAAGGACTTGCCAACGCTCGCCAAGTATGCAATCAATTTAAGGAATTGATATTACTTAGGTACGGATCACCTGAGGTACTTATAGTAGACAACGGAACACAATTCACGTCGAAGATTTTTAAGGAACTAGCTGAGGATTGGGGAATCGAGGTCAATTATACCTGCTCCATTTTCACCTCAGTCGAACCCGGTAGAGAGATATAACCGCGTGCTGGGAAACGATGATTGCCCAATACGTTAAGAATGACCATCGAGAGTGGGACGTGAACATTTCAGCGTTCAGATACGCGATGAATACAGCGGTACATGGCAGTACAAAGTTCACTCCCGCTATGCTTAACTTTGGCAGAAGAGCTGAAGCCACCGAAATCCCTATCCGGGTTTTTCGAAGAAGGGAATGATAAACGACCCCTCTCAACAGCCGATATCCATGAGGAAAGGTATGATCGATTTCAACGTTTATACGAGAGATGTCATCTGAACCTAAGGGCAGCTTATAACAATCAAGCAAGGGTATATAATTTAAGACGACGAGAAGTAACGTATAACGTGGGCGATAGGAGTCCTAAAAAGAAATCACGCTCTTTCTTCAGCCGCTAACGCTTTTGCCGCAAAATTAGCTCCAAAGTACATTAGGACCCTTTAAAATCGATTCTAAAGTAGGTTATAACATATACCGTATAACCGATGAGGTCACGGGTAAAAATAGTAATGCCCACGTAAAAGACTTAAAAACGTTCATTCGTTAATGTTACTGGTGGGTGAAGGTACTGGCTAGCTGGTTAGTAAACTGCTTTGCATGATGCTTGTTTTGTGTGGCTTTTCAGGTAATACCTGTGGTTAAGAATGAAGGGTCTGAGAAAACTAATCACGGTTAACCAAACCGAAATCGATGTTTTAGCGGCGAAAGACACATTGATGAACGACGTCGTCATTGAGGCCTACTTACGAATTATAGAGAGACGGAATTGGTACCACAAAGTGTGTCTTCCATCGATCTATATGTTCGATACGTTCTTCTTCAAGGACTGGAAGGAGAAAATGATACCAGGCGGTCAATAACCGGTTTTAAGAAAGAAGATATCTTTCAAAACGATATGTTATTCGTTCCCGTACACCTCCCAGACCGTGGTAGCAGGGGACACTGGATCTTAATCGTGGTGATGGTCGAAGAAAATACAATCACCGCGTACGACTCTTGCCGGATGGAATAACGAAGCGGAGAGAGGGACAGTGCGAGATTTCCTGACATACGAGGCCACGAGAAGGAACCGGAAGGTAGAGGGCATGGGAAAACGGTAGACGCACCCAAGGATATCCCTCGACAAGAGAACTCGTACGATTGCGCGGCGCCTTCGTGTGTATGTATGCGGAGGTGCTGTCAAGGAAGGCACGATTAGAAGGAAAAAAAAGCGAGTGGAAAATCGATCCGGAAAGAACATCGCTTCGGTCCTCCGAGCGGGGCGTGTTGGCGTCGAGGACTTTTCGTTACGCCGAGCCGGGCGATATAGCGGATATGTTTCCTACGGTTCGAGGACAAACTAGCCTCTCCCCAAAAGAAACAGCGACCCTCACTCCAGGGAGAAGCGAGTGGGTCAGTAAATGATCCAGTACTGGAGGATCTGCTTCGAGCGGCCGAACTCGGATATCCATCCATGCGGCACGTTGATCTGTTCGGCCCTCTTTTTATCGACCTGGACCGTCTCACCCGGCCCCGATGGAGGTCGACGTGGAGGAAGATTCCGCAGCAACGGATGACCTCATTGCCCTTATCGACGAGGCAGTAAGGGACCTAGACGTGGAGCCAGGGAACCAACGGACGAATGACCATGAAAGAGAAATGAAAGTTCGAGTCCGATAGGCCGGTTTCTCCATGTCTATCAATCGCGGCTTCGGACTCTTGGGAAATGATTGATGAAAGACTGTGCTGAAGAAACGAGGAGACGATACGGTGAAAGATATCGAA
The DNA here is from genome assembly GCF_021130785.1 of Homalodisca vitripennis. Lineage (NCBI taxonomy): Eukaryota > Metazoa > Arthropoda > Insecta > Hemiptera > Cicadellidae > Homalodisca > Homalodisca vitripennis. The sequence goes on along the minus strand of NW_025779663.1, from coordinate 26,892 downwards.
CCGAGGGAGAGTATTGAAATGGAAGCCGAGACTTCGTCCCTGAAACAGAGTGGAAACACCGCGGAGGAGAATACGACGGATGAAACACGCAATACAAAGGCGACCGAAAAATGTAAAAGGAAAAAGAGACACCCGAAGAGAATAAGAATATATTCCGAAGATGGGAAGTTCAAGAGGGTAAACGTAAAGTACCTACATTAAAAGGATGCGATGAAGGCATCCGTATAAAGTTTTTCTGATTGCGAAGAAGCAAGATAAATTTTTAGTTACCTTTTTGTTTTTGTTATTTGTCAAGGTTGACAAAACATACTATAGGAAATAAGTTTAAATTTGGAGCTGAAAGGAATACTTATTTTAGTTTAGAAGTTTTATTTATGTATGTATATTAAAGTACAAAAGAAAGTTCATTTTGAGTAAAACAGAGTTCTTTTTTCTTTTTCCGTTTCTTTTTTTTTTTGACCGAACTAAGTGGGGGGTGTAAGGTCCCAAATTTTGAAGTGTTTTTTTTTTTGGGTCAGAACAGTGAAATACTATATTTGTTTTACATTAAATTGTATCAAGTGGAAGCTCGAGAAGATAGTTTTTAATGTCCTGGCTGTAGTAAAACTCGCACCGGCGCGCGCTACCGTCGCGGACGAGATTGCCGTAGAATCCGCGGGGGGCGCTGTTAAAGATTGTAGCTGCCGCCACCTAGAGCGCAGCGTAGTCGACTGATAAAGGGACTGGCGAGGGCCGGCGAGAGGGTTTCGATACGGAGAAGCGTGATTATCGAGGTGAAAGGACAGTACCAGCGAGCAGAGGACATTTTCAGACAACTTCAATTTCATTTGACAGTGTTAACTATTATTCCGAGTTTAATTAGTTATTTCATTATTCATGGTGCAATAGTTGTAGTAAATTTCTGTTTGTTTTGCTTAGCTTGGCTTGCAATATTTTAACGTAAATTTTCTTTTGCACGTTTTTCACTCTGCATGTGCAAGAATTTTCATGCAATATTTTCATTGAATTTGTACGCATATAGAATTAAAGTATATTGTAGTAATATTTAGTTATCTTCACCATTAGTAACTGGGTCATAACGATTAAAACGCGATTAAATTAAATTGTTTTTCGATTAAATAAAAACTTTCGTTTATTATTAGGCTCTCGGACTGCTGTGAAAATCGGTCCTGTCTAAAAATAAATTTTAGGTTTCCCTAAATTTCCGATCTGCTGTCACAAGCGGGTCATAAACGATTTAAACGCGATTAAATTAATTTGTTTTTCGAGTAAATAAAACTTTCGTTTATTATTAGGCTCTCGGACTGCTGTGATAAATCGGTCCTGTCTAAAATTAATTTAGGTTTCCCTAAATTTCCGATCTGCTGTCACAAGCGGGTCATAACGATTAAACGCGAATTAAATTAAATTGTTTTCGGATTAAATAAAACTTTCGTTTATTATTAGGCTCTCGGACTGCTGTGAAAATCGGTCCTATCTAAAATAAATCTAGGTTTCCCTAAATTTCCGATCTGCTGTCACAAGCGGGTTCATAACGATTAAACGCGATTAAATTTAATTTGTTTTCGATTAAATAAAAACTTTCGTTTATTATTAGGCTCTCGGACTGCTGTGAAAATCGGTCCTGTCTAAATATTAATTTAGGTTTCCCTAAATTTCCGATCTGCTGTCACAAGCGGGTTCAGAACGAATAAACGCGATTAAATTAAATCGTTTTTCGATTAAATAAAAACTTTCGTTTATTATTAGGCTCTCGGACTGCTGTGAAAAATCTCGGTCCTGTCTAAAATAAATTTAGGTTTCCCCTGAATTTCCGGATCTGCTGTCACAAGCGGGTCATAACGATTAAACGCGATTAAATTAAATTGTTTTCGATTAAATAAAACTTTCGTTTATTATTAGGCTCTCGGACTGCTGTGAAAATCGGTCCTGTCTAAAATAAATTTAGGTTTCCCCTAAATTTCCGATCTGCTGTCACAAAGCGGGTCATAACGATTAAACGCGATTAAATTAAATTGTTTTTTCGATTAAATAAAACTTTCGTTTATTATTAGGCTCTCGGACTGCTGTGAAAATCGGTCCTGTCTAAAATAAATCTAGGTTTCCCTAAATTTCCGATCTGCTGTCACAAGCGGGGTCATAACGATTAAAACGCGATTAAATTAAATTGTTTTTTTCGATTAAATAAAACTTTCGTTTATTGTCAGGCTCTCGGACTGCTGTGAAAATCGGTCCTGTCTAAAATAAATCTAGGTTTCCCTAAATTTACGATCTGCTGTCACAAGCGGTTCATAAACGATTAAACGCAATTAAATTAAATTGTTTTTCGATTAAATAAAATGTTCGTTTATTATTAGGCTCTCGGACTGCTGTGAAAATCGGTCCTGTCTAAAATAAATTTAGGTTTCCCTAAATTTCCGATCTGCTTGTCATAAGCGTTTCATAACGATTAAACGCGATTTAAATTAAATTGTTTTTTTCGATTAAATAAAACTTTCGTTTATTGTCAGGCTCTTCGGACTGCTGTGAAAATCGGTCCTGTCTAAAATAAATCTAGGTTTCCCTAAATTTACGATCTGCTGTCACAAGCGGGTCATAACGATTAAACGCAATTAAATTAAATTGTTTTTTCGATTAAATAAAATGTTCGTTTATTTATTAGGCTCTCGGACTGCTGTGAAAATCGGTCCTGTCTAAAATAAATTTAGGTTTCCCTAAATTTCCGATCTGCTGTCATAAAGCGTTTCATAACGGTTAAATGCGATTAAATTAAACTGTTTTTCGATTAAATAAAATTTTCGTTTATTATTAGGCTCTCGGACTGCTGTGAAAATCGGTCTTGTCTGAAATAAATTTAGGTTTCCCTAAATTTACGATCTGCTGTCATAAGCGGGAATATACGAGCGGTCGCTATTAAGATAAATATATAGACATAGCCTTAAATGATTGCACATCTTATTACGATCATTTTATTTAGCGATTTATAACCCGATTGTACTGAATTTCTCGTGGGGTAAGCTTAGGTTGTCCCGCAGTGACGGAATACCAATTGAGCGTGGGTTGGTTACTTGTATACCATGTTTCTGTTTCCGTATACGTAATTTTAAAAACAAATCGGTTTCTTTGCCCCTTAAAGTGTTGGCGATGATGAGCTTGTGGCTCTAAACCACTTTAACAGATCTTTTGAGATCTACTTGCTTTCTGAGGTCAACACTTTATATCCGAAATGACACAACTCTCCAGACCCCTGGGAAATACCCACCTAACTGCAACTATCCGCGTAGGCTACAAAACGGTTTGAAGTTTTGCAACCCTACTAAAAAACTAAACGTTTACAACTAAGAAAACGTAAATTATTCTTTGGAAATTTATTTTATTCAGTTTTAGTCTTATTGTACTATTTATTACATATTAACGCCTTCTCAATAAATCTTAGCAAACTATAAGTAACACACTATGAGTACCAACAAGTCTTCATTGTGACAAGTATTTATGGCCATTTGCACATGGTACAAATCCTTGTCCCAATTCTTTTTACAGTCATGATAATAAGCTGTCAGAATTTGATTTAAATTTCGAATTTGCCTTTCACTTTTATTTCCTTGAGGAGTATAAGGTATAATGGTCCTCTGTTTTATGCCCAAATTAAACAAATAATTTTTTGAATTCCTCGCTGACAAAATATGTTCCATTATCCGTCACGAATTCTTCAGGCAAAGAAAAATTTTTGAAAATATTATTTTCTAATGCATTAATTACATTACCTGAGGTGCATTTCCTGAGTGGCATTATCCAATTATATTTGGTGAAGTCATCTACAGCTATCAGGATGTATTGCATTCGATTGGAAGACGCAGGTAATGGCCCATAAATATCCATATATAACTTCTGCATTGGACGACTGCTCAGATTGCTGTTCAAAGGTCCTTGGTCCCTCCAGTTGCTACTTTTTGCTTTCAAACACACTTCACAACATTTTACATAATTTTTTCACATAATCATTTAGTTTAGGGTGATAAAACCTTTCATTTATTTTCTGTTGTGTTTTTAAAATGCCGAAGTGACAGCCAGACAATGAGTTTGTGATAATACTCGTATACAACCTTGAATAAGTGTTCAGGTAAATAGATCCTTTTAGAACTGTTTTTATTGTTCACATAAAATAACACCCCTTTTTCCACACTGTAAAACATCACTATTGGTATAGTTCAATACACCCTCCATAATTTTAGTTATATTTACATCCTGCTTCTGATGCGTTTTTAAGTCCATAAAGCTAAAAGGCATCGTACTTATACTATTTATAGACACTGTTTCCTCTCTTATTACTAAGTCCTTATTATTTACAGTTTCATTGTTCATTTTTAAAGAGTTATCGTTCATCTTGTCCTTATTCACTAATTTTTCTAGTTCATGTAACACATTGTTGTCAACTTCACTATCTTGAAATAATCTAGATAAATAGTCCGCTACTGGGTTCTGATTACCTTTAACATGCGTAATTTTAAATGGTAGAGACAATATAACCTCCACCCAGCGCCCTAATTTTCCTAATTTACGAAAGTGGGACAATACCCAAGCCAATGCTGAGTTGTCGGTCACTAAGTTGAATGGTCTCATTTCTAGGAATTTACGGAATTTATTTATTGAACAGACAACTGCCAAAGCTTCCTTTTGATAGGTAGTAAGTTTCACCTCACTTTCGTTAAATTTTCTCGAATAATAGGCCACCGGTTTTAAAATGTCCATTGTCCGCTTCCTGTAATAAACAGGAACCGAGGGCCTTATCACTCGCGTCGCATTGGACTGTGAACTCCTTGTTGAAGTCAGGGATGGCTAACACGGGGGGACGGGTAACCGCTCGTTTCAGTTTATCGAACGATTCCTGACATTTTTGGTCCCACACAAATTTGGACGACTTCTTCCTCATTTCATTGAGTGGATGAGCTATTTCCGCATAATTTGGAATAAATTTAGAGAAATAACTAGTCATCCCTATGAACCTCGCAATACCTTTCTTGTCCCGGGGCCTCGGAGATTCTAATAATGTCCGTGTACGGTCAGGGTCCATTCTTATAGTGTCTTTGGAAACCAAATGTCCCAGAAATTTAATTTCATTATAACAAAATTTTACTTTCTCCGGATTCACAGTAAGATTATTTTTCTTTTAAACACTCTAACACTTGTTTCAAATGCATATAATGTTCCTCCAATGTCTTCGAATACACAATAATATCGTCCAAAAAGGCGAGAGTGCAAGTAAATCTCAATTCTCCTAAGATTTTATTCATATATGACGACAATACCCCACTTCCAATTAATAATCCAAAAGGAATTCGTTTAAAGCTGTAACTTCCGAAAGGTACCGAGAACGTAGTTAACTCCTGGCTTTCCTTCGCTAAACTTATTTGATAAAAACTTTTGGTTAAGTCTATTACTGAGTAATAATTGTTTTCCCTTCAAATGGTAATATAGTTCGTGCATGTCGCCTATAGGATAACTCACTCCTTCCAAACTTCCTTGTTTAACTCCTTGTAATTAACTACTAATCTTTCCGATTTTCCATCTTCCTTACCTACTAAAAAGGCTGGACTCGAGTACTGACTCACACTTGGTTGAATAATGTCCTGTTCCAATAATTCGTCAATAAGTTTTTTTTATTTTTAATTGTTTAGGTGGATTCAATGGATATGGTCTAACTTTTACGGGTTCATGATCTTTAACTTTTAATTTTATACTCATAATCTAGAGTTTTATACCAATTTTGTCGGTAAATACCGTTGGAAATTCCTTTATAATTTTTAATATTTCATTACTGGCCTCTTCGCATCCTATTTTATAAGTGTGATTGGTGTTCATACACGCTACTGTAATACTTTGCACAAATTTTTATACACTTCTCTACATTAAAGTCAAATCGACAACAATTATTTTTCAAGTCTATTAATAAACCAGAATGTTTTATAAAGTTCGCTCCTAAAATAGCCTTTTGGGCTAAGTCCTTCACTATAAGAAATTCCACCTTCCAGGTGAACATATCTATTTTAATTTTTACATTTACACTGCCGATTACGGACATTTTTTTATTTTCAGCACTCATACATGTCAGGTTAGATAACTGGTAACACTTTACAATCTTATTCTCTAATAATAGTTTATACAGTCTATCACTTATTATATTCATACTACTACCAGTATCTAATAATACATTTTAATGATATATTCTTGCCAAAATCTATTTCTAAGCTGGGCAATGAACTGATATTTTCCGAATTTTTCTTTTGCCAAGTATGATTTAATTTAGCAGATAATTCATGTGAATTTTTGTTGGACACAATTTTAGGTAACCGGGAAAGTTCGCCCTTCCTTAACTCATTGTTCGAACTTTCCCTACTAACTAGTTTTTTGACTCCTGTACATTACGACCCACATTTTCGTGGTTAATAGCTGTGGTTTACAATAGGTCTCCGCTGGTTTACAACAGGTTTCCTGTTTACCTCCCGGCACTGATAAGCATAATGACCAGGTCTATTACATTTATAACAAATTATTGTTTCTTGCCTCGCCCTGATGCTGTTAACCGGTACATTATACTTTCCTATTCACATTCAAATTATTCCCTGTTTTTCCTCACGTTGTCAGCATAACCTACATTATTCGCCCTTATACAACATCTCATCCAGTTCGGAATATGTGCTCGGATTTCCCATAAACACTAGTTTATTTCTGGTTTCAGGATTAATTCCCACCTTAATTAATTCCACAACATCCCTTTCATTTATATTACAACAAAGTACTTCTACTGATTCCTTAATGTCTATAATGTAGTTGGATAAGCTTTCATTATATATTTGGGGACGGTGCACCTTTTCAAATTTCAAAAGTTTACGCTGATGATATGGCACGAAATAATTCAATAATATTTCAAGCATTAATTTGACCGTGACATTGTCCTGTTTTATTTCTAATAGTTTCGACAAAAGAGCTCCCTGACTATGTGAAATCGCAATCTCCATAATATCCTCTTCCGTACATCTAGTTTCCTTTTTAAGTTTTCAAGATTATTTTAAAGAATTCTAATAATTCTTGAACATTTAATCCATCGCAGAATTTTAACTCTTTCAAATAACGCTCAATGGGGTTCGGTAGTTTATTATAACTTAAATGGTGGCCGTCCCGAAAACAAACACCTCATCTCTCATATTTAGACCAGACTTATCTTTCACTTCCGGTTTACTAGCCTCTTCCAGCTCACCTTCTATTTCCAGATTGGAATCAGATAACTTACGCACCAAGTTATCAGATGTTTGCTTGTCAATTTTTAGGTTTTTTATTTTTAACAACAATTCACTTAATATACTATTCCGGTTTTCAACATGTTTAGCTATATCCTTTTCTTCGATTTTAAACAATTTACTTAAGTTAGTTTAGTCGGCGCGCTGCCAATGATTTATTTTTGTTTCACACCTAACTATGTCCAATGTTTAGTCCCTGTTCAATGGATTCCTCCAGTCTACTTCCTAATACTTTGGGTTTCTAACTTAATTTTATCCCATTCCTCCTTGAAAGCGACCTTTCCACTCAGGTTCAAATAATTACTATTTACATCAAGACTTATTAACTGCCGTAACTTTTTCCTTAAATCTATCACTTTTAAGACTAGGAGACACTTCCACACCTCTTAACCTAATTTTCATAGTCCAATTCCTCCTTGGTTAACAAGTCCACCTTAAGTGCCATTTTAAAAGTTTAATATTAAACACTTTATAAATTTCCAGTATCCAAGCCACTTATTAATGAACAACCACTAAGTTCAATTTTATTAAGGTTTCACCAGAATATAGCAGAGTGGCGCACTTATTTGTATACTAAATGTTAATATACAAAATGTTTTGTTTTTATTATGATGACCCTAAATAGACTCGAACTCATAAGATATAAGTAGATACTGGTGGAAATTGAAACTGCACCTTTTTAGAAATATTCAGGTTTATTAAATTAATTCAAATGTCAATTATTAACCTTGTATTCCATCAAGCAATGTTTTGCACAATAGTTTAAAAATTACTACTTCCTTAGGCAAGGCACTTTCGATTTAACATGGGCTCACTGTCCTCTAAATACGTATGTATAAAATATAAAAATAAAAATAATAATCTTGAATAAATTTGTATGAAATAAAATAAATAGGCTTCCTTCCTCAAAACTAATAAAATAAAATTATAAACTTCTTTAAAATAAAATTCTCAAACAAAACTAAACAGTTCTCAACAGGAATTTTTCACAAGTTCCTACAGGATATGGTGCAGCACCTGCAGCTCTTAATTTTAACTAGAATCCCTATAATTTTCAATTAAATTTTACGTTCGATTTTTAAATAAATTACTCCTTTTACAATTTATATATATATATATATTAGTTCACTCTCAACAGAATTTGATCGTTAAATTTCAAATCCAATTTCAAATTAATTCACTTCTTAAATTTTCAAATTTCAAATTTAGAAAAAATTTAATAAATTCAGTCAAAAGTACTTAGCTCTTTAGTCGTGAAGGTCTTGGAGTTCGGTATTAAAATAATTTATACCGACGGATCCTACGCCCGACACTACTTTTAAACTCGCACTAAAGACTTTACTCTATCGCTTCTCAACTCGGAATGGAAGCAGAGCGTGTTTTCCTCGGCCTGCACCGACTACACTCCTGTTCCTGCAGGCCTGTTTTGAATCTCTCTCAACGCAGGTTCGCCGCCTAACAAAAGATTGAGTCCACTGTAGACTATTGTTTAGCATTCACTGCCATCAAGTCAGGTCTAGACCAGATTCCAAGCGCGTTGTGCCTGCCGCTGGATTACAATATAAATTTACTTTTTTATTCCCTATCCATTTACAATTCTAAAATAAAATTTTATTTATTAAATTTTTATTTTTATTTAAAGTATACCATGTAATTGGTATAGTAAACCACTTAAATGTTTTGTTAGTTTCGATATCTTTTAATTTGTATTAACTATAGTGTGTTACTATTAGGTAGCTGAGATTTAGTAGAAGGCGTTTACTGTATCATATATAGTACCATGTGGCTTAAACTGAAATAAATAATTCTCCAAAGAATAATTTACGTTTCCTAGGTAACCACGTAATGTTTTGTTAGTTTCGATATCTTTTGATTTGTATTAACTATAGTGTGTTACTATTAGGTAGCTGAGATTTAGTAGAAGGCGTTTACTGTATCATATATAGTACCATGTGGCTTAAACTGAATAAATATTTTCCAAAAAATAATTTACGTTTCCTAGGTAACCACTTAATGTTTTGTTAGTTTCGATATCTTTTGATTTGTATTAACTATAGTGTGTTACTATTAGATTGCTGAGATTTAGAAGAAGGCTTTTAATATGACATAAATAGTGCAATGTGACTAAAACTAAATAAAATAAAATTTCCAAAAAAAAATTTACGTTCCCTAGGAAACCACAAAATGTTGTGATAGTTTTCGATATCCTTCGAATTGTATTAACTATAGTTTGTTACTATTAGGTAGCTGGGATTTAGTAGAAGGCGTTTAATATACATAAATAGTACAATGTGACTAAAATTAAATAAAATAATTTTCCAACAATAATTTACGTTTCCTAGGAAACCACTTAATGTTTTGCTAGTTTCGATATCTTTTGATTTGTATTATTAACTATAGTGTGTTACTATTAGGTAGCTGAGATTTAGTAGAAGGCGTTTTAATGTATCATAAATAGTACAATGTGACTTAAACTGGAAAAAAATAATTTTCCAAAAATAATTTACGTTTCCTAGGAAACCACTTAATGTTTTGTTAGTTTCGATATCTTTTGATTTGTATTAAACTATAGTGTATTACTATTAGGTAGCTGAGATTTAGTAGAAGGCGTTTAATGTATCATATATAGTACCATGTGACTTAAACTGAATAAATTAATATTAATTATTATATTAATTTTAATTATACTATTTATTACATATTAACGCCTTCTACTAAATCTCAGCTACCAAATAGTAACACAATATTGCTAATACCAATCAAAATATATCGAAAATAAGAAAAACATTAAGTGGTTTCCTATGAAACGTAAATTATTCTTTAGAAAATTGTTTTATTCCGTTTTAGTCACATTGTACAATTTATGCTATATTAAACGCTAAATTCTAATTTTCAGTAAACTAATAGTAACGCAGTATAAATATGCAAATCAAAAGATATCGAAACTAACAAAACATTAAGTGGTTACCTAGGAAACGTAAATTATTCTTTAGAAAATTGTTTTATTAACCGTTTTAGTCACATTGTACAATTTATGCTATATTAAACGCCAAATTCTAAATTTCAGTAAACTAATATTAACGCACTATAATTAATGCAAATTAAAAAGATATCGAAACTAACAAAACATTAAGTGGTTACCTAGGAAACGTAAATTATTCTTTGGAAATTATTTTATTCAGTTTTAGTCTCATTGTACTATTTATGATATATTAAACGCCTTCTACTAAAAACAGCAAGCTAATAGTAACACACTATAGTTAATACAAATCAAAAGATATCGAAACTAACAAAACATTTAAGTGGTTACCTAGGAAACGTAAATTTTTCTTTTGGAAAATTATTTATTCAGTTTAAGCCAATGGTACTATATATGATACAGTAAACGCCTTCTACTAAATCTCAGCTACCTAATGTAAGTAATACAAATCAAAGGTATCGAAAACTAACAAAACCTTAACGTGGTTACTAAGAAAACGTAATTATTCTTTGGAAATTTATTTTATTCAGTTATTTATTCTTATTGTACTATTTATTACATTATTAAACGCCTTCTACTAAATCTTAGCAAACTAATAGTAACACACTATAAGTACCAATACAATTCAAAAGATATCGAAACTAACAAAACATTAAGTGGTTTCCTAGGAAACGTAAATTATTCTTTGGAAAATTATTTTATTCAGTTTTAGTCACATTGTACTATTTATGATGTATTAAAACGCCTTCTACTAAATCTCAGCAAACTAATAGTAAAACACTATAGTTAATACAAATCAAAAGATATCGAAACTAACAAAACATTAAGTGGTTTCCTAGGAAACGTAAATTTTTCTTTGGAAAATTATTTATTCAGTTTAAGCCACATGGTACTATATATGATACAGTAAACGCCTTCTACTAAATCTCAGCTACCTAATAGTAACACACTATAGTTAATACAAATCAAAAGATATCGAAACTAACAAAACATTAAGTGGTATACTAGGAAACGTAAATTATTCTTTGGAAATTTATTTTATTCAGTTTTAGTCTTATTGTACTATTTATTACATATTAACGCCTTCTACTAAATCTTAGCAAACTATAAGTAACACACTATAGTACCAACACAATTCAAAAGATATCGAAACTAACAAAATATTAAGTGGTTACCTAGGAAACGTAAATTATTCTTTGGAAAATTATTTTATTCAGTTTTAGTCTCATTGTACTATTTATGATATATTAAACGCCTTCTACTAAAATCAGCAAACTAATAGTAACACACTATAGTTAATACAATCAAAAGATATCGAAACTAACAAAACATTAAGTGGTTTCCTAGGAAACGTAAATTATTCTTTGGAAAATTATTTTATTCAGTTTTAGTCACATTGTACTATTTATGTATATTAAACGCCTTCTACTAAAATCTCAGCAAACTAATAGTAACACACTATAGTTAATACAAATCAAAAGATATCGAAACTAACAAAACATTAAGTGGTTTCTTAGGAAACGTAAATTATTCTTTGGACAATTTTTTTATTCAGTTTAAGCCACATTGTACTATTTATGATATATTAAACGCCTTCTACTAAATCTCAGCTACCTAATAGTAACACACTATAGTTAATACAAATCAAAAGATATCGAAACTAACAAAACATTAAGTGTTTTACTAAGAAACGTAAATTATTCTTTGGAAATTTATTTTATTCAGTTTTTAGTCTTATTGTACTATTTATTACATATTAAACGCCTTCTACTAAATCTTAGCAAACACTAATATTAACACACTATAGTACCAACACAATTCAAAAGATATCGAAACTAACAAAAAATTAAGTGGTTACCTAGGAAACGTAAATTATTCTTTGGAAAATTATTTTATTCAGTTTTAGTCTCATTGTACTATTTATGATATATTAAACGCCTTCTACTAAAATCAGCAATCTAATAGTAACAAACTGTAGTGAATACAAATCAAAAGATATCGAAACTAACAAAACATTAAGTGGTTTCCTAGGAAACGTAAATTATTCTTTGGAAAATTATTTATTCAGTTTAAGCCACATGGTACTATATATGATACATTAAACGCCTTCTACTAAATCTCAGCTACCTAATAGTAACACACTATAGTTAATACAAATCAAAAGATATCGAAACTAACAAAACATTAAGTGGTTTCCTAGGAAACGTAAATTATTCTTTGGAAAATTATTTTATTTTAATTTTAGTCACATTGTACTATTTATGTATATTAAAACGCCTTCTACTAAATCTCAGCTACCTAATAGTAACACACTATAGTTAATACAAATCAAAAGATATCGAAACTAACAAAACATTAAGTGGTTTACTAGGAAACGTAAATTATTCTTTGGAAATTTATTTTATTCAGTTTTAGTCTTATTGTACTATTTATTACATATTAAACGCCTTCTACTAAATCTTAGCAAACTATAAGTAACACACTATAGTAATACACAATTCAAAAGATATCGAAACTAACAAAACATTAAGTGGTTACCTAGGAAACGTAAATTATTCTTTGGAAAATTATTTTATTCAGTTTAAGCCACATGGTACTATATATGATACAGTAAACGCCCTCTACTAAATCTCAGCTACCTAATAGTAACACACTATAGTTAATACAAATCAAAAGATATCGAAACTAACAAAACATTAAGTGGTTTACTAAGAAACGTAAATTATTCTTTGGAAAATTTATTTTATTCAGTTTTAGTCTTATTGTACTATTTATTACATATTAACGCCTTCTACTAAATCTTAGCAAACTATAAGTAACACACTATAGTACCAACACAATTCAAAAGATATCGAAACTAACAAAAAATTAAGTGGTTACCTAGGAAACGTAAATTATTCTTTGGAAAATTATTTTATTCAGTTTTAGTCTCATTGTACTATTTATGATATATTAAACGCCTTCTACTAAAATCAGCAATCTAATAGTAACAAACTGTAGTGAATACATATCAAAAGATATCGAAACTAACAAAACATTAAGTGGTTTCCTAGGAAACGTAAATTATTCTTTGGAAAATTATTTATTCAGTTTAAGCCACATGGTACTATATATATGATACATTAAACGCCTTCTACTAAATCTCAGCTACCTAATAGTAACACACTATAGTTAATACAAATCAAAAGATATCGAAACTAACAAAACATTAAGTGATTTCCTAGGAAACGTAAATTATTTTTTGGAAAATTATTTTATTTAATTTTAGTCACATTGTACTATTTATGTCATATTACAAGCCTTCTACTAAATCTCAGAAAAACTAATAGTAACATACTATAGTTAAATACAAATCGAAAGATATCGAAACTAACAAAACATTAAGTGGTTTCCTAGGAAACGTAAATTATTCTTTGGAAAATTATTTTATTCAGTTTTAAGCCACATTGTACTATTTATGATATAATAAACGCCTTCTACTAAATCTCAGCTACCTAATAGTAACACACTATAGTTAATACAAATCAAAAGATATCGAAACTAACAAAACATTAAGTGGTTTACTAGGAAACGTAAATTATTCTTTGGAAAATTATTTTATTCAGTTTTAGTCACATTGTACTATTTATGATACATATTAACGCCTTCTACTAAATCTCAGCAAACTAATAGTAACACACTATAGTTAATACAAATCAAAAGATATCGAAACTAACAAAACATTAAGTGGTTTCCTAGGAAACGTAAATTATTCTTTGGAAAATTATTTTATTCAGTTTTAGTCACATTGTACTATTTATTACATATTAAACGCCTTCTACTAAATCTCAGCAAACTAATAGTAACACACTATAGTTAATACAATTCAAAAGATATCGAAACTAACAAAACATTAAGTGGTTTCCTAGGAAACGTAAATTATTCTTTGGAAATTTATTTTATTCAGTTTTAGTCACATTGTACTATTTATGATATATTAAACGCCTTCTACTAAAATCAGCAATCTAATAGTAACACACTATAGTTAATACAAATCAAAAGATATCGAAACTAACAAAACATTAAGTGGTTTCCTAGGAAACGTAAATTATTCTTTGGAAAATTATTTATTCAGTTTAAGCCACATTGTACTATATATGATACATTAAACGCCTTCTACTAAATCTCAGCTACCTAATAGTAACACACTATAGTTAATACAAATCAAAAGATATCGAAACTAACAAAACATTAAGTGGTTTCCTAGGAAACGTAAATTATTTTTGGAAAATTATTTTATTTAGTTTTAGTCACATTGTACTATTTATGTCATATTAACGCCTTCTACTAAATCTCAGAAAACTAATAGTAACACACTATAGTAAATACAAATCAAAAGATATCGAAACTAACAAAACATTAAGTGGTTTCCTAGGAAACGTAAATTATTCTTTGGAAAATTATTTTATTCAGTTTAAGCCACATTGTACTATTTATGATATATTAAACGCCTTCTACTAAATCTCAGCTACCTAATAGTAACACACTATAGTTAATACAAATCAAAAGATATCGAAACTAACAAAACATTAAGTGGTTTACTAGGAAACGTAAATTATTCTTTGGAAATTTATTTTATTCAGTTTTAGTCTTATTGTACTATTTATTACATATTAACGCCTTCTACTAAATCTCAGCAAACTAATAGTAACACACTATAGTACCAACACAATTCAAAAGATATCGAAACTAACAAAACATTAAGTGGTTTCCTAGGAAACGTAAATTATTTTTGGAAAATTATTTTATTCAATTTTAGTCACATTGTACTATTTATGATATATTAAACGCCTTCTACTAAATCTCAGCAAACTAATAGTAACAAACTATAGTTAATACAATTCAAAAGATATCGAAACTAACAAAACATTAAGTGGTTTTCCTAGGAAACGTAAATTATTCTTTGGAAAATTTTTTTTTTATTTAGTTTTAGTCACATTGTACTATTTATGTCATATTAAAAGCCTTCTACTAAATCTCAGCTACCTAATAGTAACACACTATAGTTAATACAAATCAAAAGATATCGAAACTAACAAAACATTAAGTGGTTTCCTAGGAAACGTAAATTATTTTTTGGAAAAATTATTTTATTCAGTTTTAGTCACATTGTACTATTTATGATATATTAAACGCCTTCTACTAAATCTCAGCAACCTAATAGTAACACACTATAGTTAATACAATTCAAAAGATATCGAAACTAACAAAACATTAAGTGGTTTCCTAGGAAACGTAAATTATTCTTTGGAAAATTATTTTATTCAGTTTTAGTCACATTGTACTATTTATGATATATTAAACGCCTTCTACTAAAAACAGCAACTAATAGTAACACACTATAGTTAATACAAATCAAAAGATATCGAAACTAACAAAACATTAAGTGGTTTCCTAGGAAACGTAAATTATTCTTTGGAAAATTATTTTATTCAGTTTAAGCCACATGGTACTATATATGATACAGTAAACGCCTTCTACTAAATCTCAGCTACCTAATAGTAACACACTATAGTTAATACAAATCAAAAGATATCGAAACTAACAAAACATTAAGTGTTTTTACTAAGAAACGTAAATTATTCTTTGGAAATTTATTTTATTCAGTTTTAGTCACATTGTACTATTTATTACATATTAACGCCTTCTACTAAATCTCAGCAAACACTAATAGTAACACACTATAGTACCAACACAATTCAAAAGATATCGAAACTAACAAAACATTAAGTGGTTACCTAGGAAACGTAAATTATTCTTTGGAAAATTATTTTATTCAGTTTTAGTCTCATTGTACTATTTATGATATATTAAACGCCTTCTACTAAAATCAGCAATCTAATAGTAACAAACTGTAGTGAATACATATCAAAAGATATCGAAACTAACAAAACATTAAGTGGTTTCCTAGGAAAACGTAAATTATTCTTTGGAAAATTTATTTTATTCAGTTTTAAGCCACATTGTACTATTTAATGATACATTAAACGCCTTCTACTAAATCTCAGCTACCTAATAGTAACACACTATAGTTAATACAAATCAAAAGATATCGAAACTAACAAAACATTAAGTGGTTTCCTAGGAAACGTAAATTATTTTTGGAAAATTATTTTATTTAATTTTAGTCACATTGTACTATTTATGTATATTACAAACGCCTTCTACTAAATCTCAGCTACCTAATAGTAACACACTATAGTTTAAATACAAATCGAAAGATATCGAAACTAACAAAACATTAAGTGGTTTCCTAGGAAACGTAAATTATTCTTTGGAAAATTTATTTTATTCAGTTTTAGTCACATTGTACTATTTATACATATTAAACGCCTTCTACTAAATCTCAGCAAACTAATAGTAAGTAACACACACACTATAGTTAATACAATTCATAAAGATATCGAAACTAACAAAAACATTAAGTGGTTACCTAGGAAACGTAAATTATTCTTTGGAAAATTTATTTATTCAGTTTATAGCCACATGGTACTATTATATACAGTTAAACGCCTTCTACTAAATCTCAGCTACCTAATAGTAACACACTATAGTTAATACAAATCAAAAGATATCGAAACTAACAAAACATTAAGTGGTTTCCTAAGAAAACGTAAATTATTCTTTGGAAATTTATTTTATTCAGTTTTTAGTCACATGTACTATTTATTACATATTAAACGCCTTCTACTAAATCCCAGCAAACCTAATAGTAACACACTATAGTTAATACAATTCAAAAGATATCGAAACTAACAAAAACATTTAAGTGGTTTACCTAGGAAACGTAAATTATTTTTTGGAAAATTATTTTATTCAGTTTTAGTCTCATTGTACTATTTATGATACATTTAAACGCCTTCTACTAAATCTCAGCAAACTAATAGTAACACACTGTAGTCTAATACAAATTATCAAAAGATATCGAAACTAAACAAAACATTAAGTGGTTTCCTAGAAACGTAAATTATTCTTTTTGGAAAATTATATTTATTCAGTTTAAGCCATTGGTACTATATATGATACCATATATTAAACGCCTTCTACTAAATCCAGCTACCTAATAGTAACAAACTATAGTTAAACAAATCAAAAGATATCGAAACAAACAAAACATTAAGTGGTTTCCTAGGAAACGTAAATTATTTTTGGAAAAATTTATTTTATTTAATTTTAGTCACATTGTACTATTTATGATATTAAAGCCTTCTACTAAATCTCAAATAAAAACTAATAGTAACACACTATAGTTTAATACAAATCAAAAGATATCGAAATAACAAAAACATTAAAAGTGGTTTCCCTAGGAAACGTAAATTATTCTTTGGAAAATTTTTTTATTCAGTTTAAGCCACATGGTACTATTTATGATACAGTAGAACGCCTTCTAACTAAATCTCAGCTACCATAATTAGTAACGACACTAATAGTTATTATAATACAAATCAAATAGATAACGAAACTAACAAAACATTACTTGGTTACCTAGGAAACGTAAAATTATTCTTTGGAAATTATATAGGTTAATTCAGTTCAGTGTTTTTTAGTATCTTATTACTGTACTACAATTTATAATATATTAACGCCCTTCTACTAAATCTTAGCAGCAAACAAATAGAAACACACTTATGTACCAAAACATATTCCAAACAGATATCAAAAACTACAAAAACATTAAGTGGTTTACCTAGGAAACGTAAATTTATCCCTTTGGAAAATTATTTTTTTATAAGTCAGTTTAAGTCACGCATTGTACTATTTAAGTGTATACATTGAAACGCCTTCTACTTAACTAAATCCCAGCTACCTAATAAGTAACAAACTATAGTTAATACAATTCGAAGGCATATCGACACTATCAAACATTATGTGGTTTCCTAGGAAAACTACAAATTTTATTCTTTGGAAATGTTTTTTATTTAGTTTTTTAGGACACATTGCCCAATTTATGTCATATTAAAAGCCGTCTACTAAATCTCACAACAAAAAAAAAAAAAAAAAAAAAAAAAAAAAAAAAAAAAAAAAAAAAAAAAAAAAAAAAAAAAAAAAAAAAAAAAAAAAAAAAAAAAAAAAAAAAAAAAAAAAAAAAAAAAAAAAAAAAAAAAAAAAAAAAAAAAAAAAAAAAAAAAAAAAAAAAAAAAAAAAAAAAAAAAAAAAAAAAAAAAAAAAAAAAAAAAAAAAAAAAAAAAAAAAAAAAAAAAAAAAAAAAAAAAAAAAAAAAAAAAAAAAAAAAAAAAAAAAAAAAAAAAAAAAAAAAAAAAAAAAAAAAAAAAAAAAAAAAAAAAAAAAAAAAAAAAAAAAAAAAAAAAAAAAAAAAAAAAAAAAAAAAAAAAAAAAAAAAAAAAAAAAAAAAAAAAAAAAAAAAAAAAAAAAAAAAAAAAAAAAAAAAAAAAAAAAAAAAAAAAAAAAAAAAAAAAAAAAAAAAAAAAAAAAAAAAAAAAAAAAAAAAAAAAAAAAAAAAAAAAAAAAAAAAAAAAAAAAAAAAAAAAAAAAAAAAAAAAAAAAAAAAAAAAAAAAAAAAAAAAAAAAAAAAAAAAAAAAAAAAAAAAAAAAAAAAAAAAAAAAAAAAAAAAAAAAAAAAAAAAAAAAAAAAAAAAAAAAAAAAAAAAAAAAAAAAAAAAAAAAAAAAAAAAAAAAAAAAAAAAAAAAAAAAAAAAAAAAAAAAAAAAAAAAAAAAAAAAAAAAAAAAAAAAAAAAAAAAAAAAAAAAAAAAAAAAAAAAAAAAAAAAAAAAAAAAAAAAAAAAAAAAAAAAAAAAAAAAAAAAAAAAAAAAAAAAAAAAAAAAAAAAAAAAAAAAAAAAAAAAAAAAAAAAAAAAAAAAAAAAAAAAAAAAAAAAAAAAAAAAAAAAAAAAAAAAAAAAAAAAAAAAAAAAAAAAAAAAAAAAAAAAAAAAAAAAAAAAAAAAAAAAAAAAAAAAAAAAAAAAAAAAAAAAAAAAAAAAAAAAAAAAAAAAAAAAAAAAAAAAAAAAAAAAAAAAAAAAAAAAAAAAAAAAAAAAAAAAAAAAAAAAAAAAAAAAAAAAAAAAAAAAAAAAAAAAAAAAAAAAAAAAAAAAAAAAAAAAAAAAAAAAAAAAAAAAAAAAAAAAAAAAAAAAAAAAAAAAAAAAAAAAAAAAAAAAAAAAAAAAAAAAAAAAAAAAAAAAAAAAAAAAAAAAAAAAAAAAAAAAAAAAAAAAAAAAAAAAAAAAAAAAAAAAAAAAAAAAAAAAAAAAAAAAAAAAAAAAAAAAAAAAAAAAAAAAAAAAAAAAAAAAAAAAAAAAAAAAAAAAAAAAAAAAAAAAAAAAAAAAAAAAAAAAAAAAAAAAAAAAAAAAAAAAAAAAAAAAAAAAAAAAAAAAAAAAAAAAAAAAAAAAAAAAAAAAAAAAAAAAAAAAAAAAAAAAAAAAAAAAAAAAAAAAAAAAAAAAAAAAAAAAAAAAAAAAAAAAAAAAAAAAAAAAAAAAAAAAAAAAAAAAAAAAAAAAAAAAAAAAAAAAAAAAAAAAAAAAAAAAAAAAAAAAAAAAAAAAAAAAAAAAAAAAAAAAAAAAAAAAAAAAAAAAAAAAAAAAAAAAAAAAAAAAAAAAAAAAAAAAAAAAAAAAAAAAAAAAAAAAAAAAAAAAAAAAAAAAAAAAAAAAAAAAAAAAAAAAAAAAAAAAAAAAAAAAAAAAAAAAAAAAAAAAAAAAAAAAAAAAAAAAAAAAAAAAAAAAAAAAAAAAAAAAAAAAAAAAAAAAAAAAAAAAAAAAAAAAAAAAAAAAAAAAAAAAAAAAAAAAAAAAAAAAAAAAAAAAAAAAAAAAAAAAAAAAAAAAAAAAAAAAAAAAAAAAAAAAAAAAAAAAAAAAAAAAAAAAAAAAAAAAAAAAAAAAAAAAAAAAAAAAAAAAAAAAAAAAAAAAAAAAAAAAAAAAAAAAAAAAAAAAAAAAAAAAAAAAAAAAAAAAAAAAAAAAAAAAAAAAAAAAAAAAAAAAAAAAAAAAAAAAAAAAAAAAAAAAAAAAAAAAAAAAAAAAAAAAAAAAAAAAAAAAAAAAAAAAAAAAAAAAAAAAAAAAAAAAAAAAAAAAAAAAAAAAAAAAAAAAAAAAAAAAAAAAAAAAAAAAAAAAAAAAAAAAATTTTTTTTTTTTTTTTTTTTTTTTTTTTTTTTTTTTTTTTTTTTTTTTTTTTTTTTTTTTTTTTTTTTTTTTTTTTTTTTTTTTTTTTTTTTTTTTTTTTTTTTTTTTTTTTTTTTTTTTTTTTTTTTTTTTTTTTTTTTTTTTTTTTTTTTTTTTTTTTTTTTTTTTTTTTTTTTTTTTTTTTTTTTTTTTTTTTTTTTTTTTTTTTTTTTTTTTTTTTTTTTTTTTTTTTTTTTTTTTTTTTTTTTTTTTTTTTTTTTTTTTTTTTTTTTTTTTTTTTTTTTTTTTTTTTTTTTTTTTTTTTTTTTTTTTTTTTTTTTTTTTTTTTTTTTTTTTTTTTTTTTTTTTTTTTTTTTTTTTTTTTTTTTTTTTTTTTTTTTTTTTTTTTTTTTTTTTTTTTTTTTTTTTTTTTTTTTTTTTTTTTTTTTTTTTTTTTTTTTTTTTTTTTTTTTTTTTTTTTTTTTTTTTTTTTTTTTTTTTTTTTTTTTTTTTTTTTTTTTTTTTTTTTTTTTTTTTTTTTTTTTTTTTTTTTTTTTTTTTTTTTTTTTTTTTTTTTTTTTTTTTTTTTTTTTTTTTTTTTTTTTTTTTTTTTTTTTTTTTTTTTTTTTTTTTTTTTTTTTTTTTTTTTTTTTTTTTTTTTTTTTTTTTTTTTTTTTTTTTTTTTTTTTTTTTTTTTTTTTTTTTTTTTTTTTTTTTTTTTTTTTTTTTTTTTTTTTTTTTTTTTTTTTTTTTTTTTTTTTTTTTTTTTTTTTTTTTTTTTTTTTTTTTTTTTTTTTTTTTTTTTTTTTTTTTTTTTTTTTTTTTTTTTTTTTTTTTTTTTTTTTTTTTTTTTTTTTTTTTTTTTTTTTTTTTTTTTTTTTTTTTTTTTTTTTTTTTTTTTTTTTTTTTTTTTTTTTTTTTTTTTTTTTTTTTTTTTTTTTTTTTTTTTTTTTTTTTTTTTTTTTTTTTTTTTTTTTTTTTTTTTTTTTTTTTTTTTTTTTTTTTTTTTTTTTTTTTTTTTTTTTTTTTTTTTTTTTTTTTTTTTTTTTTTTTTTTTTTTTTTTTTTTTTTTTTTTTTTTTTTTTTTTTTTTTTTTTTTTTTTTTTTTTTTTTTTTTTTTTTTTTTTTTTTTTTTTTTTTTTTTTTTTTTTTTTTTTTTTTTTTTTTTTTTTTTTTTTTTTTTTTTTTTTTTTTTTTTTTTTTTTTTTTTTTTTTTTTTTTTTTTTTTTTTTTTTTTTTTTTTTTTTTTTTTTTTTTTTTTTTTTTTTTTTTTTTTTTTTTTTTTTTTTTTTTTTTTTTTTTTTTTTTTTTTTTTTTTTTTTTTTTTTTTTTTTTTTTTTTTTTTTTTTTTTTTTTTTTTTTTTTTTTTTTTTTTTTTTTTTTTTTTTTTTTTTTTTTTTTTTTTTTTTTTTTTTTTTTTTTTTTTTTTTTTTTTTTTTTTTTTTTTTTTTTTTTTTTTTTTTTTTTTTTTTTTTTTTTTTTTTTTTTTTTTTTTTTTTTTTTTTTTTTTTTTTTTTTTTTTTTTTTTTTTTTTTTTTTTTTTTTTTTTTTTTTTTTTTTTTTTTTTTTTTTTTTTTTTTTTTTTTTTTTTTTTTTTTTTTTTTTTTTTTTTTTTTTTTTTTTTTTTTTTTTTTTTTTTTTTTTTTTTTTTTTTTTTTTTTTTTTTTTTTTTTTTTTTTTTTTTTTTTTTTTTTTTTTTTTTTTTTTTTTTTTTTTTTTTTTTTTTTTTTTTTTTTTTTTTTTTTTTTTTTTTTTTTTTTTTTTTTTTTTTTTTTTTTTTTTTTTTTTTTTTTTTTTTTTTTTTTTTTTTTTTTTTTTTTTTTTTTTTTTTTTTTTTTTTTTTTTTTTTTTTTTTTTTTTTTTTTTTTTTTTTTTTTTTTTTTTTTTTTTTTTTTTTTTTTTTTTTTTTTTTTTTTTTTTTTTTTTTTTTTTTTTTTTTTTTTTTTTTTTTTTTTTTTTTTTTTTTTTTTTTTTTTTTTTTTTTTTTTTTTTTTTTTTTTTTTTTTTTTTTTTTTTTTTTTTTTTTTTTTTTTTTTTTTTTTTTTTTTTTTTTTTTTTTTTTTTTTTTTTTTTTTTTTTTTTTTTTTTTTTTTTTTTTTTTTTTTTTTTTTTTTTTTTTTTTTTTTTTTTTTTTTTTTTTTTTTTTTTTTTTTTTTTTTTTTTTTTTTTTTTTTTTTTTTTTTTTTTTTTTTTTTTTTTTTTTTTTTTTTTTTTTTTTTTTTTTTTTTTTTTTTTTTTTTTTTTTTTTTTTTTTTTTTTTTTTTTTTTTTTTTTTTTTTTTTTTTTTTTTTTTTTTTTTTTTTTTTTTTTTTTTTTTTTTTTTTTTTTTTTTTTTTTTTTTTTTTTTTTTTTTTTTTTTTTTTTTTTTTTTTTTTTTTTTTTTTTTTTTTTTTTTTTTTTTTTTTTTTTTTTTTTTTTTTTTTTTTTTTTTTTTTTTTTTTTAAACGCCTTCTACTAAAATCGAACTAATAGTAAAAAACTTAGTAATACAATAAAAGATATCAAAACTACAAAACTTTAAAAATGGTTTCCTGGGAAACGTAAATTTTTCTTTGGAAAATTATTTATTATTTGACATGGTACTATTTGAAATTAAACGTTCTACAAAAATCAGTAATAATAGAAACCCAACTATATTTAAATACAAATAAAAGATATCGAAAACTAAAAAAAATTTAAAGTGTTTCCTAGGAAACGTAAATTTTTTTAAAAAAAAAAAAAAAAATTTTTTTTAATTTTTTTTTTTTTAGTTTTATAAGCTTCACAAAAATCTAAAAAAAAAATTAGGGGTAACACATATAAATACAAATAAAAAGATATCGAAACTAAACAAAACTTTAAAGGGTTTCCTAGGAAACGTAAATTATTTTTGGGAAAAATTATTTATTAGTTTTAAGCCACTTGTATTTTTATGATAAAAAAAACGCCTTTCTAATTCTCGCTACCAAATAGTAACACATTTATTAATACAAATCAAAAGATATCGAAAAAACAAAACATTAATGGTTTCTAGGAAACAAAAATTTTTTAAAAAAATTTTTTTTTTTAGTTTTAGTCATTGTACTATTTTTCTATTACCCTTTATAAATTCAGCAAACAATAGTAAAACTTAGAAATAAATTTCAAAGATTTTGAAACTAAAAAAAATTTAAGTGGTTTCTAGGAAAGTAAATTATTTTTGGAAAATTATTTTATTCAGTTTAGCCACATTGTACTATTTATGATATAAAACGCCTTCTACTAAAATCTCCAGCTACTAATAGTAACAACACTATAGTTAATACAAATCAAAAGATATCGAAACTAACAAAACATTAGTGTTTCCTAGGAACGTAAATTATTCTTTGGAAAATTTATTTATTCAGAAAAAGGGCACTTTGGTACTATATATGATACATTAAACGCCTTCTACTAAATCTAGTACCTAATAGTAACACACTATAGTTAATACAAATCAAAAGATATCGAAACAAACAAAACATTAAGTGTTTCCCTTTAGGAAACGTAAATTATTTTTGGAAAATTATTTATTTATTTTAGTCACATTGTACTATTTTATGTATATTAAACCCCTTCTACAAAAATCTCAGAAACTAATGTAACATACTATAGTATATACAATCAAAGATATCGAAACTAACAAAACATTAAGGGGTTTCCTAGGAACGTAAATTATTCTTTGGAAAATTATTTTATTCAGTTTAAGCCATTGTCCCATTTATGATAAAATTAAACGCCTTTACTAAATCTCAGCTACCTAATGTAACACACTATTGTAATACAAATCAAAAGATATCGAAACTAACAAAACTTTAAAGTGGTTTCTAGGAAACGTAAATTATTTTTGGAAATTTATTTTATTCAGTTTTAGCCCAATTGTACTATTTATTATATTAAACGCCTTCTACTAAATTTAGAAAACCAAATAGTAAAAACTATGTAAATCAATTCAAAAAGATATCGAAACTAAAAAAATTAAGTGGTTTACCTAGGAAAACTTTAAATTATTCTTTGGAAAATTATTTTATTCGGTTTTAGTTCA
Organism: Homalodisca vitripennis; assembly: GCF_021130785.1. NCBI lineage: Eukaryota > Metazoa > Arthropoda > Insecta > Hemiptera > Cicadellidae > Homalodisca > Homalodisca vitripennis. Next base: position 2,479 of record NW_025779663.1, on the reverse strand, counting down.
TTGTACTATTTATGATATATTAAACGCCTTCTACAAAAACAGCAATCTAATAGTAACAACTGTGTATACATATCAAAAGATATCGAAACTACAAAACATTAAGTGGTTTCCTAGGAAACGTAAATTATTCCTTTGGAAAATTATTTATTCAGTTTAAGCCACATGGTACTATATATGATACATTAAACGCCTTCTACTAAATTCAGCTACCTAATAGTAACACACTATAGTTAATACAAATCAAAAGATATCGAAACTAACAAAACATTAAGTGTTTTCCCTTTAGGAAACGTAAATTATTTTAGAAAATTATTTTATTTAATTTTAGTCACATTGTACTATTTATGTCATATTACAAGCCTTCTACTAAATTAAAGAAAAACTAATGTAACATACTATAGTAAATACAAATCGAAAGATATCGAACTAACAAAACATTAATGGTTTCCTAGGAAACGTAAATTATTTTTTGGGGAAAATTATTTTATTCAGTTTAAGCCACATTGTACTATTTATGATATAAAAACGCCCTTCTACTAAATCTCAGCTACCTAATGAAAACACACTATTGTAATACAAAATCAAAAGATATCGAAAAAAAACATTAAGTGGTTTCTGGGAAAAAAGTATAAAAATTTTTTGGAAAATTCTTTTATTCAGTTTAGCACATTGTTATTTATATATTAAAACGCCTTCAAATAATCTCAGCAAACTAATAGTAACACACAATAGTTATACAAAATCAAAAGATATCGAAACTAACAAAACATTAAGTGGTTTCCTAGGAAACGTAAAATTATTCTTTGGAAAAATTTTTTTTATTCGTTTAGTACCATTGTACTATTTTGATATTTAAACGCCTTCTACTAAATCTTAAAAAACTAATAGTAACACACAATAGTTAATACAAATCAAAAATTTTCAAAACAACAAAACATTAAGTGGTTTTCCCTAGGAAACGTAATTTTTTTTTTTAAATTATTATTATTTCGTTTTTAGTCACATTGTCAATTTATGCTATATTAAACGCCAAATTCAAAAATTTCAGTAAACTAATTTTAACGCAGTATAATTATTCAAATCAAAAGATACGAAACTAACAAAACATTAAGTGGTTTACCTAGGAAACGTAAATTATTTTTTGGGAAAAAGTTATTTATTCAGTTTTAGTCTAATTGTACTATTTATGTATATTTAAAGCCTTCTACTAAAAACAGCAAGCTAATAGTAACAAATATATTTTAATACAATTCAAAAAGATATCGAAACTAACAAAAACATTATGTGGTTTTCTAGGAAACGTAAATTATTCTTTGGAAATTATTTTATCGGTTTTAGTCCATTGTATATTTATGTAATTAAAGCCCTTTACTAAATCTCAGCAAACAATAGTAACCCCCATAGTGAATACAAATCAAAAGATATCGAAACTAACAAAACTTTAAAGTGGTTTCTAGGAAACGTAAATTATTTTTGGAAAAATTATTTATTCAGTTTAAGCCACTTTGTACTATTATGATACATTTAACGCCTTCTACTAAATCTCAGCTACCTAATAGTAACACATTTTAGTAATACAAATCAAAAGATATCGAAACTAACAAAACATTAAGTGTTTCCTAGGAAACTTTAAATTATTTTGAAAATTATTTTATTTATTTTATTTCACATTGTACTATTTTGTATATAAAAGCCTTCTACTAAATCTCAGAAAACTATAGTAAACAACTATAGTAATACAAATCAAAAGATATCAAAACTAACAAAACATTAATGGTTTCCTAGAAACGTAAATTATTCTTTGGAAAATTATTTTATTCAGTTTAAGCCACATTGTAAATTTTTATGAAAATAAAACGCCTTCTACTAAATTCAGCTCCCTAATAGTAAACACATTTTGTTAATACAAATCAAAAAGATATCAAACTAAAAAAAACATTAAGTGGTTTCTTGGAAAGTAAATTTTTTTGGGAAAAATTTTTATTTTATTCATTTTTAAGCATTGTACAATTTACATATATAAACGCCTTTACAAAAATTTCAGCAAAACCTAATAGTAACCACACTATTGCAAACCAATCAAAGATATCGAAACTAACAAAACCTTTAAGTAGTTTCCCTGGGGAAACGTAAATTATTCTTTGGAAAATTTTTTTTATTAGTTTTAGCACATGGTACTATTTAGGGATAATTAAAGCCTTCTACTAAATCTCACACTAATAGTAACAACTTTTGTTAATACAAATCAAAGATATCAAAACTAACAAAACATTAAGTGGTTTCCTAGGAAACGTAAATTATTTTTTGAAAATTTTTTATTCAGTTTAGCACATTGTACTATTTTTTATATTTAAACGCCTTCTACTAAATCTCAGCAACTAATAGTAACACACTATTTAAACAAATCAAAGATATGAAACAACAAAACATTGTGGTTTTAGGAAATAAAATTATTCTTTAAAAATTATTTATTTTTTAA